>NW_024426885.1:24218948-24351747 GCF_017311325.1 Ursus maritimus
AATAAATAAATAAATAAATAAATAAATAAATAAATAAATAAACAAACACACACACACACACACACACACACACACACACACACCAAGGAAAGGCTGTCAGAATCAACTTTGTCAAAACTTTGGAAAACCAGCCAAAGTTTATAGCAATCAAGTGAATTCTGAAGCAATAAAAAGGCAACTTTAAAATGACAAGAAAGCTTTGTGACTTTTTAGTCACCCTTTGACCCAGCCCCTTTCCAACTTGACAGTGGTCTTGAAGACATTAGCCTGTGTTACCCACAGGGGTCCCTGGTTCCGAGGGAGGGGAGCAGGGTTTGTTCACATGCAGCTGTGTCTGTCTGTTCAAACACAGCGGCTGCTGCGAGCCGCGTGTCCCTGGCTGGCCTAACACGGAACCCACTCGGGGCGGAAAAGGCAGTGGGCATTCCTTAGAGCTACTGTGAAGCAAAGGAAAAAACCTGAAGCCACCTAAGGCAAAAGGTTATAGTTGAGGCATGCGACAATGAGCTAAAGCCAGGGAACTAAAGCAGGGAGGAAGTCTCTTTGAGAAACTGGGGCATTCAAAAGTCCCCTTGTCTACTGGAGATTTAAGAAAGCCGTGCGTATATATGCTCAGGGTAAATGCACGCCCAGAAGAGACCTGAGAAGACCTTACACTTTCACCTGTGGCTGACCTCAAGCTCAGTGCAGGTAGGAAAGGAGGGCTAAGGCAAATTTTTTAATGGTCTAATTGAGCATTGAAGGACTACTCCTGTACAGAGCAAATCTCCACAGACTGGGGCACATTTTTAATATGTGATCCTTTAAGGGCTTTTTCCTTTTTCCTCTCTCTCTCTCCCTCCCACCCCTCTCTCCCTCCTTCCACTCCCTCTCCTTTGGCTCCTAGAATCCAGGAAAAACTTTGTCAAAACACTAGCTGAACTCAAAAGGAATAGAAACTCCAGAGACCATACATTAAAAGAATGTAAAAATAGTTTAGAAAAATTTCTAAGCAGGGGCGCCTGGGTGGCTCAGTCGTTAAGTGTCCGCCTTCAGCTCAGGGCGTGATCCTGGCGTTCTGCGATTGAGCCCCACATCAGGCTCCTACACTGGGAGCCTGCTTCTTCCTCTCCCACTCCCCCTGCTGTGTTCCCTCTCTCGCTGGCTGTCTCTATCTCTGTCAAATAAATAAATAAAATCTTTAAAAAAAAAAAAAAAAGAAAGAAAAATTTCTAAGCAAATAGCTAAAGTCTACAGCAAGCAATAAAAATAAAGTCTGAAGATGAACATGATGTACAGAGTTACCACATTATAATGCTCAGTGTCCATTTTTCAACAAAAATTTAGGAAAAAAAAAGAAAGAAGCATGCTCCATTCACACACACACATACACACACAACATTAACAGACACTGTCCCTGAGGAAGCATAGACATTGGACTTACTAGACAAAGACTTTAAATAAACGGTTTTAAATACATTCAAAGAGCTAAAGGAAACCAGGAGAATAATGTATGAATAAGTAGAGAATATCCATAAAGAGATAGGAGTTATAAAAAAGAACCAAGCAAATTCTGGAGCTAAAAAATCTAGCAAATGAAAAACTTACTGGAGGGTTTCAACAGCATATTTTAGCAGGAAAAAGGAAAAATCAGTGATCTTAAAGATAAGTCCATTGAAATTATTCAGTCTAAAGAAACAGGGGAAAACAAGAATGAAGAAAAATAAACTTAGCCGGAAGCATAAAACTCTTAGAAGAAAACTTAGAAGCAAATCTTCATGACCTTGGATTGAGAAATGGATTCTTAATGATGACAACAAGAGCACAATCAACCAAAGAAAAAATAGATCAGACTTCATCAAAATTAAAGATCTTTTTACTTCAAAGAACATCGTCAAGATAGTATAAAGACAAGCCGAATGGTGGGGAAAAAATATTTGCGCATCATGTATCTGATAGCAGTGTGGTGGCCAGAAAAGAAAAAGAACTGTTGAGCTCCATAAAAGAAAGATGAACAACCCGATTTAAAAACAGGCAGATGGGGCACATGGGTGGCTCAGTCGGTTAAGTGTCTGCCTTTGGCTCATGTTGTGATCCCAGGGTCCTGGGATTGAGCCCCGCGTTGGGCTCCCCAGGGAGCCTGCTTCTCCTTTTGCCTGCCTCTCTCACTCTCTATCTCAAATAAACAAAATCTTCCAAAATAAAAAATAAAAATGGGCAAAGGACATGAACAGACATTTCTCTAAAGAAGATGTACAAATGGCCAAGAAGCATATGAAAGGGTGAGCAACGTCATTAGTCTTTAGAGAAATACAAATAAAAACCACAAAGAGATACTACTTCATATCCACTTAGGATGACTATTTAAAAAAATTACAAGTGCTGATGAAGATGTGGAGAAACTGGAACCTTCATACATTGCTGACAGAAATGTAAAATATCCAGCTGCTGTGGTTCCTCAAACCACTAAATATAGCTACAGTATTTACCAGCAATTCCATCCTAGGTAGATACCCAAAATAATTGAAAACAGATACTGAAACAAATATATGGACATACATGTTCATAGCAGCACAATATCCAAAAGGTGGAACCCCAAATGTTCTTCCACAGATGAGTGGATTAAATGAATGAATATATATATATTGGAAAATTAGGAATTCCAAATAAAGGAATGGAGTCCTGACACATGCTACAACCAGGAAGAACCTTGAAAATACACTAAATGAAAGAAGCCAGACACAGAAGATAATATTGTATAAATTTCATTTATGTGAAATAGTCAGAAGAGGTGATAAATCCACAGAAACAGAAAGTCGATTGGTGGCTGCCAGGGGCTTCTGCCAGAGGGGAGAAGAAAATGGGAGGTAACTGCCTTCTTTGGGGGATGACGGAAATGTTTTGGAGGTGGTGGTTGCACGCTATTGTAAATGTCCTTAATGTCGCTGAATTACTCACTTTAAAATGCTAATTTTATGTGATGTGAATTTCACCTCAATTAAAGAGGAAATAAATCAGGTAAACCAATAAAAAAACAGTGTATTAAAAAACAAAGCTACCGAAAGTAGAAATCGAGTGCATTCATCTTTACGGGCCCTCATCCCCGCGACCTCTAGCACCGGCAGGCACACACAGACCATGAACAGTGTCTGCTTGGATGAAGGAATAATTTGAAGAAAAGCTATAAACTCAGAGACTCAGAAGTCTCATAAGATCTTTCTAACCTTTCATTCACCCTGTTTATTTGTCTGTTAAAATGCTCCGTTAGATTTTCTTTTTTCAACTATAAAAGCAGTACTCACTTGTTACTACAAGCCAAACTGAGAAGGATACTGAGTATTCCTGCCACCTGCCCACCTCACCCCCCAGCACTGCCACCCTGTACTCTTCAAAAACACCAGGTTTCTGATATTAACAGGATTGACAGTCTGGGATGTATCTTTCCACCGTTTTCTTCATGCTCATTCGAATATCCCCGAATGAAGCGTGCAATCCGTCTCTCAGTGATTATGCCGGTATTAGTATTCCAAGGATGAATTCCTCCTAGTGCTTTTATTCCTTCATCTTCTCTCCCGAGATGCTGGGGGCCAAGAGGGAATGAGCAGGAGGCATTTTCCCAGGTCAGAGGACTGATACTTCCACTGCTACGTGGATTGTCTAATTACACAAAGTAAGAGTTTGATTTGAAACTTGAAGTGAGAAAGCTTAAGTGGGTGAGACATTTGGCAACACCCATTCTCCCACCCCTAATAGAAGCTATCTGTTATTTTATAACCATTCCCATTTGTTAGCCTCCCAGCGTGGATTTTATCCAAAAGTATTTCAACTTTCACCAATTCAAAGACGGATTTTCATCACCATCTAATATTTACTTATTCATTGGGCTTACTGTCTGCCTCCCCCACTAGCATGTTACCTGCACGGGGCAGAGATTTCGGTCTGCTTTGTTCAGGGCCATACACCCAGCACCTAGCATACCTGCCTGGCACACAGTGGATGATCAAAAATATTCGTCGAAAGAAATGCTACATCTCCTCTTACAAAGGTTACAGTCCTCTAGAAAAAGTTGGGGGATATAGACATCTGGAACATTTCCTCTTCTCTCCTCCCTGGTTTCCCTCAAACATTACAGCTAACAAGGAAGGTGGGGAAGTTGGCTGGCTGAGAAAGCTCAAGCTCGCATTGTCCCTTGAGAATCAAAAAGCCCCTCCACGTGACCTCATTGGATTCTAAGGCTGTACTTTATCACCATTTCATATAAAGACATCTGGGAGGCATCTGACTGTCAGGGGAGAGCTGAGACCAGAATCCATGGCTCCAACCACTTCTCCAGGATGATCTCCATCACCCCAAGAGAAGATCCACTGCTCCCTCACAAGGTTGCATGTTAAAACTCCAACCGAGTGTCCTATTTTTCTACCCCAGTGAGCAATGTCCCCAAACCTATTTCGAGATCAACAGAGTATAAAAGCAGAGGCTCAGGTTTATTTCAAAAAAGTATCAGTTGACCAGCTATTTTGTTAAACGCCCCTCAACTTGGGTTTGTCTGATGTTTTCTCTTGATTGGACTGAGGTTATATATTTTGGGCAAAAATACCATAGAAGTGGTGTTTTTCCATGGAAGTGAAGCTGTGCCCTCAGTGCTATACTCTTTGAAAGGGTCAAGGTCATAAAAGGCAAGGACATTCTAAGGAATTGTTAGAGGCTGCAGAAGATGAAAGAGAAATAGCAACTAAATGCCATGTGGGATGCTGTAAAAGGTCCTGGGATAGACAAGGGACAGAAGTAGAAGACCATCCAGAGCCTGTAGTTTAGTTAATAGACTGGACCAAGGTTAATTTCCTCATCTTGATAATTGCTCTATGGCTATGGACGTTGTTAACATGAGGGGATGTTCAGAGAAGGGTACGGGGAAACTGGACTATTTTGCAACTATTTCCGCAAGTGTAAAATTAATTCAAAATAAAAGATTTTTAAAAGTGGTTGCTCCTGGTGGGAGCTTTTGCAGGCATTTCTTTTTTAAATATTTTATTTATTTATTTGACAGAGAGAGAGACAACCAGCGAGAGAGGGAACACAGGCAGGGGGAGTGGGAGAGGAAGAAGCAGGCTCCCAGCGGAGGAGCCTGATGTGGGGCTCGATCCCAGGACTCTGGGATCACGCCCTGAGCAGAAGGCAGATGCTTAACGACTGAGCCACCCAGGCGCCCCTCGCAGGCATTTCTTACAAGGGTACTAATCCCATTCATGAGGCTCTGCACTCATGACCTAATCAGTTCACAAAGACCCCTACCTCCTAATACTATCACCTTGGAGTCAGGATTTCCATTTATGAATTCTGAAGCATTCAGACCATAGCACCAACAGCTCCTGTCCCTATTTCTTCCTGTAATAGATTAAATCCTGGACTCATCTTTATAGGTGGAAATGAAAAATAGGAATGATTTGGGTCCAACCTGACATGAACTTGACTTCTGAGGTTCTGGACAATTGTAGGGAAGTGGAATGAGGAGCACATTCATTTTGGGAACAGACCCAAGGATCCAGAGAAAGATTTTAGACTCTACCTCACTTTTGTGCATATAATGATATAGCCATGGATTTCAGAGGCCACTGAGTACACCCTTTAGCCCCCACTCCTCATCGTGTCCAGGCTGTTCGGGTCGCTGAGCTGGCAAGGTGATGAGTGAGATGCTCGGAGCCACCTGCCCTGAATGCTGAGAGGAGCCATTTTTCATTCAGTCCCTTCAGCGTCTCTCTGCCTGAGTGACATACAGCCAGCTACCTTGTTGCCCAACATACCAGGGAAGCGTGGCTGTCCCACATCTGCTTAGCCCGTATTTTTAATTGCTTAATAATAGTGAGTGGGCTTCCCTCCTCCCCTCCAGCATAGTAGCGTGGGGGGCTTTGACATTCAGGGCCCGGTGTGTGGGCAGGAAACACAGATGAGGCTGGGAAATGTCAACCTCCTACAGCTTCTCTCCCAATTAATCACAGCGTCATATGACAGGGCACACCTCCAGCCAGGAGAGCAGGGCTGGCAGTCCCCAGCGCTCGGCCCCAGCTGCTAAATGAGCTGCGTGATGTGCGGGAAGTGGCTCGCCCGCCGGCAGGGGGACTAAGAGCAGAGACTAGGGGTCCCGACCCCGAGTCCACCCGGACTCCTTCCCCTGCCAGCAGTGGGATCCTAAGTAAATGACTTAACCGGCCCACACCACAATCCCCTCACTTGCAGAAGCAGCACGATGGTACCTACTTAGCCGGGTGGCCGGAAGCACCGAGCCGAGCGCAGCGTGAGGTAGGCATTAGTGTTAGTGGCTCTTATTATCCCAATTCTAGTCACCGACTCGATGCGCTCTCTCCGAAGATCCACGGGAAATATTTTCCAAAGCTGAGTAACACATGGAATTTGCCCCCAGATACTCAGTCTTACGAGGAAGACAAACGCATGCATGAAACATTTGGGGGGGAGGGAGGCCGCCTGGCGCGTGCCCTGTAACAGAGGCAGGTGTGGCACTGCGCCCCAGCTCTGCCTGCACCCTCCCATCTACCCCTCACAACCAGCTGGTCCGCTTGATCCCACTGGATCCGGTGGGAAGCAGAGAAGTTAAGTCATTTGCCTTAGATCACACAGCTTCTACATGTCAAAGACGGGATGCAAACTCAAGTCTTAAGTCCCTCGCTCTTAAACTCCACGTCACCGGGGATCGCGTGGGATTTGGGGAACGCCTCACAAAGGAAGTGGCATTTGAGCAGACTAAGCCTCCACATTTTTATTATGGAAAGGCAGGATTTCTGGAGAATCTCCCAGTAAGGCTTCTTAGCTACATGGGCGAGTTTTTTTAAACTCTCCGAGCCCTGGTTTCTTTGTTTCTGAATAATTATAGTGCCCACCGTGGAGCTGACAGAAGGAGTGAGTGCGCTCGTGGATGTGAAGCTCTTAATAGCACCTGGCATGTGGCAAGCACGTCACAGATGTTCGTCTGCCGTCACCGTGTCGTCACCACTGTCACCGTGGGGGTTCAGTTGCCCCGCAGCTGACAGGGCCACCTGTTGGTAAAAAGGGAGCCCCTGTTTTCACCAGGGCTCTCAAGAGCATCCTAGCACCTCCCTGAAATGCGACAATCAGCCATTTGTTCCTAAGGTTAAGTATTTGTCCTGTGCCTGGGATCTCCGTGTGAACAGCAAAGCCACCAACAGGACTGAATAACACACACAATCCTTAATAGCATTCGCTTAGTCATTTGAGAGGGGAGTCCACACCGAGGAAGGACAAATGAGAAGGTGAAGCAGAGGCAGAGATGAAAAAGGCCCCTACAGGTGGAGAGACCACCTAGAAAGTAGGAGCGGTAGAGCGAGGTGCTGTCTCCTTCACAGTTCCACAAGGGCTGCCCTTTCTAGGTCTGCCAAGAGGCCGGGCCCCCTCCCCACCCCAGCTTTCAGGCCGGGATGGTACAGGAGCTGGGTCCTCATTAGCATGAGCTGCGAGAGTTCAGAGGGGTGAGTGACGGCTCCCCCCCAAAAGGAGGTGTTTGAGGTACACTTGTCAGCACCGCCATCCTTCACCAGCACCTGGGGCCAAGATTCATGTCCTCTGTCAGAGGCTCATCCAACACTTCGAGCTGGCTTCCACTGGAGTCCAATTTGTATACTCTCTCCCTGAGAATGGCAGGCCATTTTTCAGGGCCTACAGGAGGGAGACACACAGCAATGCTCCATTTTTCCTGGGAATAGCTTAGGGGCTGGGGTCAGGATAAGTTAAGAAGAGGGAAAAGGAGGGGAGGATTCAGAAGCAATGTTACTAACCATGGATTTTTGCCTGCTGTCTGCCATTACTGCCCCCCTCCCCCAGCCCCATCTCAGGTTTTTCAGGCAATATCACTTTGAATAATGGTGTATTATTCCATATCAGTTCGAGGTACTAGTCCTTCACAAGAGATTACTTCTCACCAAGAGAAAATAATGCCATGACATACAAGATCAGATTCATGAGAAATAAAATCCCCGAATCGAGATGAAACAGTTTGACTAGTTTAGTTTGAAGCTTTGTTTTGCCTCTCCTCCATTTTGTGTCTGACTTGGGTTGCCCTGTCTTTAGTTCAATTTGCTAAGTCCCTATTATGGGCTAAGGGCTGGGAGACATGCAGTGAGGAGTGTGGCCGAGTCCTGTGCCTGGAAGCCTGCCTACCAGCAGCAGGAACCAGGTCTGGGTGGCTCACTCTGCCCTGTGGCTTCCCCAGTCTCTGGCCCACAGTAGGGACTCTGTAGTGCCTCTTCAGTGCTAAATTTCAATAGTGCCTTTCCCAGGAGCAAAGTCTTCTTTTTTTATCTAATCCATTCCAGGGAAGTGTTTTCCTCATTTTTCATTAAAATTGGGAAACAGTAAAGATGTTACAAAAATTGACACCACACATCAGACGACATCAGCACGGGTTTGTGTGGTACCAGCAGAGGGGATTCTGCCCTGAAGGCCACCAGTTAATGCTGGCTCTGCCCTCAGGTCCCTGTGTGACTGTGGAGCCCCTATGGCTCTGAACCTGGTGCGTGTAGGGCTGGCTCTTCCACCCCATCTATCAGGATTACCAGAGGCAGCAGGAGCTCAAAGATGCTTTAAACACAGAGGTTCTGACCTGGGATCTGTGGGGTATGCTCTCAAAGCTGAGGAAACAAAAATGGTGGCTCCCAGATGTGGGTTTGGGGCCCACACAGGGTTTTAAAGAAAATTGAATTCGTTGAGCATTTTAAAATAAGGAGATCTTACATTTTAAAATCTGGATTTTCAGCTGCTCTTAAAAAATAGAAAATCTGATAACACCAGAGCAGAAGCTCGACCTGAAAATAGTCTTCCATAAGACTGAAGAGTGGTTTGTGTCCTTTAGACCGAGTCTGGCCTTTGCAGGTCACCACAGTTCTCACTACCATCAGCTTTCCTCTTTTAAGCCACCTCCCTGGGCCCTGTAGGTGGCTGAGTGGGTAAAAAGTCTGGCCAGATCACTTAGTGGTCCTCGGCAGCATCTGACCACCCCCGGCTAGGAATTTACACTGACAGGTAGAGCTGGCCCCCACGAATTCAGAGGAAAGGAATCTCCAGGGTGTAAGGAAGGGCAAGGGCAGGGGTCAAGGAACGGAGTTAGAAATGTGTGTGGTCCTACTTGCAGTCCACGTGTAAACCATTTTTGCCAGTGCAGGGGAGCCGGGGGAGTCAAGCCGGGAGTGGTAAGTTGAGCTCATCCTGTTGGAACAAGGGCCCTGAATGCCAAGTACTATTATTCTCAGCTGTTCATGCCACCAACTCCAGATAAGACGTGGGGTTTAGGGACTAAGGCTGCCAAGCGCACCCCTACACACATTTCCACCCCCCACCTTCACAACGAGGGGAGGTGGGGTCTAGGCCTCAGGAAATACAGGGCTACATACCAAAGTCTAGAAGCCACCCCCCACCTTCACAAACTCGTCATCTGCAGGTTTTCTAAAGCAGCCAGAGGCATCCCGCAAAGACCCTGCAGCAGCAGGGGGCAAACTTCTGGGTTGAATTCTCCCAAAGTAGCTCAGGGGAAATAACAGAAGAAAGAAAGAAGGGAATAAACCTTCTTTCAGCTTCATTACAGCTCTTGCTTAACCAAGCTAAAAATAAAACTAATTGCTTTTGCTATTCTAATGTGAAAAATCAGTTTTTAAAGGATCAAAATTCTCTCCCTGGCTGGAGAAATCATTGAATCGGTAATAGACTGACTGCCAATGAATTATGAATGTCGTAATCAAGCCTTCTTGGAAGGCCAAAGTCTTGGTTACAAATGGACACTATAATTAGAACAATGCTGAAACGGCCTAAAGCAGACCCCCTTTTGTCTTTTTTTTTTTTTTTTTTTTTTTTTTTTTTTTAAGACGGAAGAGGCACTGCTCTTCTTCAGGTGTCTGGCTCATTCCAAACAATGCCTTGTTCTCACCATTAGAGGAGACAGGGAAGAGCATGGGACACTATCCCTTCCCCTCTAAAAAGCCCAGCCAATCTCCCCCATGGTGATGGGGAAAGTGCTTCAGCTTTCTTCATCTATTGCCTAGAATTCTAGAAACTAAAGGTATTCTAGGACAGCAAGCATCCTCTTTTCAAATTCAAGGGCTGGGGTATGGGCAGAGCTCAGTCCCCTACACCTTAGTCGGAGTCAGTCTAATCCAGTCCTTGCACTTGAACAAATAGCTGAGCTCTGCAGGACTGCGGGGGGAGGAGATGGACATGCATATCACGGAGGAAAATGAGAGGAGAAGGGCAGCCTGGAGGTGAGGGGGATGGGAATAAAACTCCCTCCCAGCGCCAAGCCCCAGCCAGGAAGAAGAGGTCCCCTCACAACACACAGCAACAAGAAAGGCCAATCTAGATCAACAGGGCCAATAATAACGACATCCCGCCAAGAGAGAATCATCTCAGAAGGGATTCCCTTACCTTGTTTTCTGGAGGATGGATGCATTTGAAGCAAAAAAACAAAAAAACAAAAACTAGGAGTTGCTGCTTTTTCCTCCAATCCTTTACCTTTGACTTGGCCTCTGAGATGGGGTCCGTTCTAACCAGAAAAGCCCTTGAACCAAAGCTACTTCCAAGAGCTTATCTTAGCGCAGCCCTGAAAATGGCCAGTTGGGGGAAGGAGGTCAGGGCTCTCCTTCTCTCGAGGCCACGATGGAAGGTTGAACCCAGCTCCTCAAGCTCTTGCCACTTGCTGAGCTCCACCACGTGGGCTTCATCAGCGGTTCTCAGCTCTGACTGCACATTAGATTCATCTGGGAGACTTTTCCATGTTGCTGCCCAGGTCACATCCCAGACCGATTAAATGGAGTATCTAGGAGTTGCTCCAGGCATCGCTATTGGTTCAAGCTTTCTAGTGATTCTAATGTGCAGTCATGGTTGAGAACCACCAACTTAATCATACCCTTCCAGCACCTGTTCTCTGTCTTCCTGCCCCTCCTCTCACTTCCCAGACCTGCGCTGGGGGGCTTTTGTAGGATGAGAGACTCCAGAGGCAGCAATGCCTACATCTCTCAGCGTGGGCACCAGGTCCTGAGGCATCTGTGTGTGGTCCCCAGGACAGCTTCCCCACACACCCCAAATCATTCCATTAGAAAAGACCTTAAGGCACATCTCATCCAGGGTTGTGAATGGGATTCATCCTCAAGCCAACTTTGTTGGACCAGAAGTCATTCTCTAGGACACTATATAGAGAAAATTCTCAACAGGACGTGTGGGGGAAAAATACCATCTTCCGTGATCACTGCCAGCCAAGAAACAGGAGAGAGAAATGGTGGTACTGAAACTGGGCATTTGTCAAGCTTCAAAAAATTTCCTCATCTGGCTTATGGGAAAAAGAGAGCCAGAGAAAAGAAGTGACACGGCCATTAGCCAGTTCAGTAAATCAACAAGTTGGCTTGAAAGGTTCGGTCCGTGTCTAATACTGTAGAAGCTGGGAACTTGTTAGAAATGGAGGCTCCCAGGCTCCACACAAGACTTACTGATCCAAATATATAGTTTAACAAGTTCCCCAGGTGACTCCCCTTGACAATGAGTTTTGAAAAGTCCCACTGGAGAGAAGATGGAACAGAAGATGGAAATCACAGCAGGGTCTGCCATGGTCCAGATGCGAAACACAAGGAAAACTCAAGAAAAGAACAATGTCAAGGAGCGTAAGAGAACAGAAATGTTGTTTGGTCCCAGAAAGGAGGGAGAGCCATGTAAATGCAAGAGCCCAGAAGCTTCGGAGAGAAGGAGGCCTTTGGGTTAGGTGCTAAACTCCTCTAGTGGGAGTCTTCTCTCCCCAATGGGCTTGGGAATGCCTCGATGCCAGGGATGGTTTCCTCTCCCTGCACTGTCTCCTTCACAAATCAACACAGGACCAGGCCAGAATGACCACTCAAAACATTTTTTTTTTTTTAAAGATTTTATTTATTTATTCGACAGAGATAGAGACAGCCAGCGAGAGAGGGAACACAAGCAGGGGGAGTGGGAGAGGAAGAAGCAGGCTCATAGCGGAGGAGCCTGATGTGGGGCTCGATCCCAGAACGCCGGGATCACGCCCTGAGCCGAAGGCAGACGCTTAACCGCTGTGCCACCCAGGCGCCCCCACTCAAAACATTTTTGAATGAATAAATGAGTGACTGAATGAACAAGGAAGGACTAAAGCCAGACCTGTAAAACCACAGAGTCCAGGTCCTTTCTGCCCCTCTTCATCACCACCACCCCAAACTGACCCAATGAAATTTAGGTTTGTGCCCATAATTATCAGGCCATGACTTCAGAAAAAGAAAACTTAATCTATTACCCCAAAATTCACCCAAGTCTTATTGGCTGCTAACCAGTTGGGGTCCCTTTATTCTGAAGAGAACCCCATGCTCTGTGGCCCCAATGAATCCCAGGAAGAGTAGCAGAGAATAAGGCTTGAAGAGAAGGTGTGGAAGCCCTGCCTAAAATTTTATAGGACAGAGGTAACAGTCACTCCAGACGGTCAGTTCTCCCCTAGTCAAGATGTTCCCTCTTATACAGCAGCACTCAAAGGCCCTGACTAGCCAGTCTGCAGACCCTCCCCACCTCCAGCCCATCCCACAAGATGAATATATGTGGAAGTACTTTGTAGAGAGTAAAGAGACGTGCAGTGTAAAGAATCATCATTGCTGTATGATGAGAAAACCTCAAATAGAATCTTAAGAGTCATACATATTTTCTGTACATTTCACAGCCTTACATTTGTGAACTTTGCCAAAAAAAAAAAAAAAGAGAGAGAGCAAGAGACAGAGAGAGAGAGAGTATGGGCACTGGGGTGGTACTGTTTTCAGATCCTGGCTCTGGTACATTTTAGTTGTGACCTTGAGCAGATTATTTAACTTCTCTATGCCTCGGGAACCTCATCAATAAAAGGAAGCCCGTGATAATAACACCTATTTCACAAGAGCGCTCCAGGGGTAAATGAGCTAATGCATATGTGAGTTCCTAGAACACACTACATGTTCAAGAGATGTTAGCGATTAGTATCTGCTTTTGGCTCCTGCCCACCTTACCTTCCAGAGCCCGCCCAGCTATACGCATCTCATTCTATGCCCACTCTATGCATGCGGCCCCTGGTCGCCCAGATCCTCCCATGTACCTCACCCAGGCCTGCCGTAAGGCAGCGTCTCATGCTTCAAAGAAAACAGTGCCCTCTGACATTTTACTCTTTACATCCACCATTCTCTTTGGGTATATTCCCAGTAAACTGGAAGGAGACTATTTGATAATGTAACTTATACAGAGGTGTTACAGACTTATAGATGTCTATATTCTTTTAAAGGCACAGAATATCTGCTCTTAAAAAAGGAACCTAAAGATAGCAATGCCTCAACAAAAAGGGACTAAGCATTAGCACTGGAATTTCTGGCACAGTCCAAGATCAGGCAGGTAGGTGTTTTTAAAATAAATGAAGGGAGAAACCTAAATGTCCAACTTGGGGACGACCCTCGTCCTGAAATACCAGAGGACAAGGAGGCTCCAGAAGGAATTTCAAGGCAGATGTACCATTTGGTTGGTTCCCTATTCCTGAACTTAGAGTTCACCTTTGGGTAACAACATAAAGGAGCATCTCTGTCTCAGTCATCCCACCGACAAGTAGTCCTCCTACAGTTATAGACTGCAGGTACCACCTCTGCCACTAAGGGTGAAATCCCCATTGGCATAGTGAGCTCCACGAGCTGACCTTCCCCGGAACTCTTCAAGCCAAAATCTCCACCATTTTCTCACCTCTATCCGAGGAAAACATGCTCCCTTCGTGTGCAGGGGAACATGGTACTAACAGCAGGAAGGCTTAACAGCGTTAGCCCTGCTTTCTCTAGGGCAGACCACATGTGTAGGGGAGGAATGCTTTGGGGGAGAGACAGTGATCCGGAGATGGCTGGGACAATGGGAGCTCCCTCTAAGCAGTATCTCAGGCCCCACTCAAGGGTGGTTCAGGAGTCCAGAAAGAAGAGGCAAAATTTTATTTCCTATCTCTCCCTGCTCACTTGGCTTCCTAGAATTCTGCCCCCATCTCCCTGCCCTCGTGTCCCATGACTGCACACACACGTGCTATACACAGCCAAGACAACCACAGCAGACATGGCAAATACACCAGAGGGCAGCAGATGCAGCTCTGGCCCGAGTGGTATGGATGTCACCTTTGTGGTGGAAAGGCGTGAGCAGGAAAGGACCAGCTGACCCAACTCTCTTGTTTTACAAAGTAAAAAGCCACCGAGTCTCAGTAACAGGACCTCTTTTGCCCTACATCACAGTGAGCCTGCAGCTGAGTTAGGACCAGACCCCAATTCTTTTTTACTCGCTCCTGCTGAGAATTCCTCTACTGTGTGACCTCACACGGGTCATTTCTGGTGGTGGCTGACAATAGGAACTGGAAGAATAGGTAAGCATACACTGAGGGTTCTTTTCCCCCTTCCTGACTTTATGCTGAGCCTCTGGAGCCATGACGCCTTGGTTACGTGCACGTTCCCCATCTGTCTGGATACCGTTACCAGTATGGTTCCTGCAGCCTTTGTCCCCTCCTCTGACAATGGGCATGTTCTCACGGCTACATCCTCTCCCCAGAAGCAAAGGCTTATTTGCCATTTGGAGATGTTCCTGGTTGAAGAGCCTCTATTCCAATACCAGTACCATCTGAACCCTCCGGCCAGCACACGGCTAGCATTTCTCAGGGAAGACCCTCAATGCAGTCATAACTACCTTCAGAGAAGAGATGGCATCTAGGGGAGGAGACAGCTCTCTAGGTCACCAGCCTATCTACAACTAGCAGCCAGAAACCCCTCCGTCTCCCCAAGCTTACAACTCATTCCCTCTCCACACTACAAAAATGCAAGACTGTTCAGGGGAAAGAATCAGGGATGTTGGAAGACAAACAATTGATTCTTATCTCAAAATAGTGTCTCATTCATATCCTCTATTAGCACCAGCAACATTCTTGATGAATGTGTCACTTCTATGTGCTGCTCATTTTCTTTTCTACAGAACAGGAGAGTCTTGTACTGGGGGAGGTGGGGAGATGAGGATGGAGAGGGTAGGGTTGAGAGAGCGAGCCAGAAGGAACTGCTGCAGTCCAGTTTTTAAATGCTACCAAAGAAACAAAAGGAGGATCTTCGTCAGCTTAGAGGGACATGAGATGCAGAGGAAGACTGGAATCTCCCCAGGGAGCCGGCTGTGGAAGAGACCAGATGACACGAAAGCTGGGGGTGATGAGGAAGAATATAGCTCAAAATCAGAGAGACCTCAGTCTGAAATAAAATTCCTTCCCCTTACTTGCTGTGTATCTTAGACAAGGGTCTTAAATTGTACAGTACTCAGTCTCCCCACTTAAAATAAGATCATAATATTTACCTCACGGGAATGTTATTAAGCTTCAATGAGCCACTGAGTGTCAAGTACCTGGTACACAATAGACATTCAATAAACGGAAGTCAATTGTATAATGACTTTTCAGTTTTCCTTTAAGGGTTTCTAATTTGCCAAACCAAGAGTCAGCATGTTTTGCTGCAGTGACTTTCATATCTTTTTAGGGAGCAAAATATTTTCCTCAAAATAAATCACAAAGATAAAATGAGTCCCATCATCCCCTTTTCTCCTGAAGGGTCTCCTGACTGCCTCCGAACCCTGAGGGACCTATTGGTGCAGGATAAATCGGAAGACCCTAGTTCTAATGTCTGTCTCGCCACTACTTCCCAGGAAGACCCCGGACCAGCTACTCCACACTCTGAGTCTCAGCTCTCTCATGGTTACATTGAGGAGCTTGGGGTGTGTGACCACTAATGACACTCTGACTTCTCTAACTCAAGGAAAACTCTCGTTACTGGATCTGATTATTGGTTTTCCTGTCTTTTCTCCATGCCAACCCCAATCGATCAAATCGCTGAATGACTATTCAGCGGTACTCCATGAAGTCATTATAACCCCGCCACTAGGATGCAATTGCTTCTATTACACGAAGTGGTATCATCATGTGCTGCCCTGGACCACATCGGGGTCCTTGCATGCGGCAGAATGGCACATGCCACGAATCAGTCATTCCCTAGGGTCCTGGGAATGAATCCGTGGCTTTGGTCAGAGGGTGAAAGAAGCAAAAAGTGACATACCTACCTTAGCGCAAAGTCCCTGAAGTGGGCTTTCAGGAAGTCAGGAGCTGGAGTTTCATGGGATTTTAAGGACCACATCATTGCTCTTTAGAAGTAAATATCCTTAACCTCAGGACTACCCATTATGAAACAAGATGAACACTTACCAACTGCCTGAAGGCTTCAATTTGTGTCCAGAGAATGTATTACAAGGGGGCAAGTTGTCTGATACTGAGCGAATGGCAGGAACTTGAGCAGGAAGCACAAGAAGGGAAATTCTTGAGGAGAGGGCAGACGGGGAGAGGTTGCGGAGGGGCCTGGCCTGGGACTTTAGGAGTTCAAGGAGTCAAGAGTAGGTCTGGGCAAGATGAATACCAAAATAAAAGCCAGAGATCTTGTCATTCCAGCAAAGCCTATGTGTCAAGATCGGCAGGCAAGGCAGAAGGAGGCTTAGTGAGAGGCTGAAAATCAAGCAGTAATTGTGAAAATATAGCTAAGGCATGGTGTAGAAAGAGTCTGAACTCTTCCAGGTCCTACCATTCGCATACACAATACTCTGTTTTGTGTATCTCCCAGGAACGATAGCAGAATTGAACGAAAACACATTTTAGAGTCCTTTGAAGACCATTAACTGTCTAACAAACATAAGATGCTACTTGTTAAGGTGCTGGACTCTCAGTGCTTGAGAGCAGCATCAAGGACACCTGCAGCTGAGCTAACTGCGTTCCGGGTCTTCCTTCAGCAGGTAGGGTCTTCCAGGATAGGCCTTGCCCTGGAAATGAATCTTGAGATTTAAAGAATTTGTCAGGATAGGTCCAAATTGCCTAAAACGCACAGTGAACATATAGGTCATGTGACACCCAGGCCACATATATGTACTGCACGTAAGCAAAGTTTTCCCAGTAAATGACTGGCTCAGCTGGAGAGCTTGCCTAGCGGATTGCATGGAGTGAATTCCTCAGTGTGCCCTTGGAGCTGAGGCAGGAGCCTTGAAACGCACCAGCGGATGATCTAGAGTAGGGGTCGGCAAAATGTGTCCTCAAGTAAATATTTTAGGATTCGTGGGCTCAGCGCTGTCGTTGCAACGCAAAAACATCCATAGTCTGTAAACAAATGATCATGGCTGTATTCCAATAACATTTTATTTACAAAAACAGATGGTGGAGTGGATTTGTCCCATAGGCTGTTGTTTACCGACCCCTGATCTAAAGGGTCAGTTGCAAATCATTTTAGGCAGGACTGGGCAATGCTTCACTATTATATACCCAACACATGACCTCGTTTGGTTGTATATAAGGGATGTTTAAAAAGTATGAACCATCGTTTCATTATCCCGAACCTCGACTTTGGCCTTTATGCCAGATATCCATTTGGGAGAGCTCAGGTAGTCCAAGCCAACAAATGGAGAATGTAGAAAAGATCAAGAGAAGACCAAAAAAAAGAAACTTTTTTTAATGGTTCCAAAATGTATATGGAAAAGAGGACGATGGACACATGGTGTCTTAGAGTTGGCCTTGCAAGAGACCTAGAGGGTCTACCGTTAGAAGTATTTCCTACAGTCATGAATAAGAGCAGACCACTGAGGACTGAATGCGAGGGGAATCTATGACCGCCCCAGAAGCAGCTTGAGTCCAGGAGGAGAAGGCCCCGGGCCCACATCAATCAGGCACCCACTTCACGCTCGGACCAGCACTGGGAGACCCACCTACGTTACTCGCTTACTCCTCACCTCTCCCTCCTAAAACATGAGAGATCCAAGAAGCAGAGAAATGAAGTCCTTGCCTGTGGACACGAAGCCAATGAGTGGGGAAATCAAGATGAAAATAGAGAAGAGTTGAATGTCAGAGCCAGGGCTCCCCACCCAGCTCCCCAGCTGCCATCATATTCTAAGGCCTGAAGTACTTAGTGGGGCTGGGGGCTTGTTCCTGTGAGAGTCGAGCAAAGAGAGCAGCTCCTCTGTTCCCAACAATCTCCATTTCAACTGGGGTCACTCTGGCCAGTCTCCAACTCTCTCTAGAATCTTCTGCTTGCAGCCACCCAAATTGGGAACTATTAGGAATGACTCTCCCATCCTGATGACGCTCTTTCTTCCTTCTGTGCAAGTGGCCCCACGACCTTCATGCAGGGCCCTGGATGAGGCAAGGCGAGGCCAAGTGGGAAGTCTGGGGGGAGTGAGCCTGGAGCAGTTGAGTCTGTCTGAGGGGCTCCCAGAGAGACTTCCCACCACCTTTCTTGCTCAAAGGGGGCCTGGATGGCAGCTGCAAATTGCCTATGAGATCCATCCTTCAGTGCTGCCAAGTGGGGGGGGAGGCAGTGTTTTGAAGTAAAGCTATAATACGCCTGCAATAAAAGTTTACCGGCTTTTATATAGGCTCCCAATAATGAAGGGAGATATTTCAGCAGCTCGGAGAACGCCGTGAGAGGAAAAGCAATTCCTGGCACCACCTCTTTAAGGCAAGAATCTGCCTCCCCCACATGGTTCATAACTGGGAGTTTTTCCCATTTAAAGGGGATTGCATCAAGTTCCATGTCTCTTTCATTCCTCATCAGAGCTTGTAATGATTCCTCAGGCTTCTGAATAAAGAGTCATAAAGTGTAACTTTGCACTGGAGATGGGTGGTGAATTTTTATGCCCACAAACCTTGGAAGAGTCAAGAGTTACAGCAACAGAGAGGTAAGGAGGTGAGAAATTCTGGAGTGTTCCAGGAGTTCAGAGCTGGGGGCGGGGGCATGAGGAGAAAGTGTGTGTCCCCAGGGCGTAGACCTTGAGAAATACATCGGGCCTGGATCAGATTGTTGCTGCCCTCGATAAGGACTCTAAGAGGTGGGGTTTTGGTGAGCTGGTTAGAAACATAAGAGGAAGTGTAGACAAGAGAGTGTCTTGTCTCTTGTCTCTCTACCGGGAAGAGGGTAAAAACAGGCAGCCCGAGAAAATGGCTGGCTGCCTAGAAGCAGAGGGAATGCATTCCGAGATGCTGGAGAGGGGGCAGCAGAGGGGTGGAGGCCAAGGCAAGGGGACAGCAGGAGGGAGGCCAGGCCAAAGGCAGGTGTACCCACTGTGTGACCAGGAGGAATCGTGGTCTCCGCTCTCCCACACCACCCAGAGAGCAAGGGCTATTTTTGCTCTGCGGGGAGCTGATGGTAGCTTGTGCTGCGATGCCCTTGGGATGAGCCCCAGCCCAGTGGGGCCAGGGGTATTCACTGGCTAATGGGCATCATGTCAAACCTCATTAACAGAAACATGCCTGATTTCAAATTTGTGATCATTTGGACACAGACGAGAGTCGAGTTGACATATGAGCTTTCAATGAAAATAGAGTTTGTTACGCGAATGGAGAGTGTGAAAGGGTGATGGGCAAGAGGGATAATTAACCTACTTGGAAAAAACCCACCGATTTCAAGAACTTGGAATGACATTAGCTCTTCTCTCTTTGCATCCAAACAATGTCACTAACAAATGCTTGCTGTCTCACTCAGCACAGACCCAGCAGACCCTCCGCCTCCTAATGCGTTGTTGGTGGCTAATCAGTGCTGTTGCACGTGCGTAAAATAGCAATGGTGACTCTCCCTCCTTCCAAGGTCCAGCCCAAACCACCACCTCCTCCCCCTGCATGGGGCCTTCCAGGACTTCTTAGCACACACATCTTCCCCTCAAGCATCAAGAGCCTGGGCCAGTGTGTGCCATGCACAGGCTCCCTTGATCTATGAGTTCTGTCCCACACCCACTCTTACAACCCTGACTAGACTAGAAGTACACAAAGACCAAAACCCAGTCGTATTTATGGCGATTTGACCCATTCGGTCACCAAGAACTCTATGTTGGCTAATTGAAAGAGAAGTGCAATTTTCTAGCAAAATCTTTATATATGGGTATTATGAAATATTCGGAAGCAATTTAAAAAGGTGAGTGGGGGCTATATTTATCGATTTATCTGGAAAGATATCCATTTCAGTTTTAATGGGAAAACATTGATTGTAGGGTTATGCACATTGTGTGATCCCACGTTTGGAGAAAAATACTTGCCTGGGTATTTTGTAAACATTTAAATGTATTTGAGTGCAGAGAAGAGGATAGACACCAAACCATTAATGTTTGTTTTCTCGGTTTGGGGGACGGAGGAAGGAGTCAGCCCTTCCCTTTGCAGGGCTCTGTGCTGTTTGGTGTGTTGAAACGAGCATCCATTACTTTCTACTCTGACGGGGAGTCCGTAAGCAGTACAAATAGTGCGAAGTCCAGCCACGTCACACTTTGCACTAACCCTCCCAGCACTGCCTCTTTTCCATGAGGCCAAAGGCCAAGGCCGGGGTACAGAGGGGCCGGGCAGATCATGTGCGCCTCCCGCCACCTCGTGCGGCATCCACACACAGTCACCCTAGGGAGCTTAAGAAGAGATCTTCTCAAAAACTCCACAGCCCCCTGCACTCCTGCCTTGGAGGTTCCATCCCATCATGCACTCCTCCCCCAGGGTGACCATGAGCGGATCTGGTTCTTGCATCCAGAGAGCCCTGTGTGAAACGGAAGCTAGCCCTTGAGAGCTGGCTGCTTTTCTTTGCCGGTGCACTCCCCACCCCCTCAGTTTGGTCAGTGCCCCAGAGGCTGGCATCCACGGACTGCATCAATAAGACTCCCTCACCCACTGGGTTGGGCTCAGCCAACAGGAGACCAGAGGGCAAGAGGACAGAGCAGCCCAGCCCCAGATGGACAACAGTTGTATTGCTCTACTGAAAACCCCAGGTCCTTCTGCAGCTGTCACTTTCCCAGGGTGTGGTTTGTGCCTCATATTGGGTGGGGGACAATGACGGGAACAATTTCCTGCTGTTCTTCATCCCAAGGCGCTTTACACCCCTTGCTGGTTCCTTTAAACCTGTGCCCTTATGAACTGTCCTTTCACTATACTCTCTTCCATCCGCCCATCATGGATGGGCCGTCTGCTTCCTGCCTGGACCCTGAGCAGCTTTCCGGCTCTCTGTCGCTAGCAGAGGGCTGTGGGGTGCTCCAACACAGAGCAAGGGCTGTCTGCAAACCCGGTCTCTGCTGTGAGAAGCTTCTCCATGCCAGAGACACATATGCCTTGAAAACTCCTCTCTCCAGCAGACTGTCCTGAACCTAGGGGGGTTTCTGACAGTGAAGCCTCTCATTTCTCTGATGCACTAGTCGTGGACAGGTGGTAAATAAGCCCAGTTTACCTCCTGTCAGTCCATTTGAACAAAAGAATGTAGGCGAGCTAAAAGAGATGGAAATCTCCATGCCCCCTCACAAGCTAGAAACAGGGGTGCTGTGAAGCCAGCCACTGTAGCCAAATCTCTCCCAGAGCAAAGTTCTGCTCCTGTGCCTCTCACCCAGCGGGTGTCAATCAGGCCGGGAACAGGGAGAGAACAGATGCAAACAAGCCAACTAAAAATACACCCGTTGCAGACTTCGTTAAATGTGCAGGAACATTCTCAGTCCCTGGGGCAATGATGGGACCTCAGGATCTCAAGAGGCAGAAGAGGGATGGCAACTCAAGTAAAACCCAGGGTAAAAACAATCGCAGTAATGACAAAAATATACACCCAATACAAAAGTAACCCGAAACTGTTCCCATTCAAATCCTATGGGATACTAACACCCAATTATTGATCAGAATGAGCAATGGCCTCTGAATCAGCTTCCTTCTACTGTCCAGAGCCCATCTTGCATCCTGTGTGTGCTACTAATCCCATGCTCTCCAGGAGATGTGAGAGGGCGCCTAGACAAAGCAGGAGGCTCCAACCAAGTGAGGCCTGAAGGATGGTGACACACAAGGAAACAACCCCTCCACCTGTACCCACTGCTCTCCTGGCAGCAAGAAAGCAAAGGATGTTCTAGACCCAGGTTTAGAACACCCAGGAGAATAAAGGACTGGTTTTTACTTCCATGAAGGCCAACATGTTAACATTTATCTGAATGAGAACACTGGCCATCTGTTGTAGAAGTCCAGGTTAAACCGGCTGAGGCAGGACTGATTGGCTCATAGAACTGAGAAGTCTAGGGGTGTTTCAGGCATAGCTGGATCTAGGCAGTTACTGGATGTCACCAGGAGGCTCCAGCTCTCTGCCTTTCAGATCTGCTTTCCTTGGTGGGACTTGATTCTCACTACCCATGGGTGGCCCCCAGAAGAGCCAGGCTGATACCTGTAATTAAATAACTCCAGAGGAACACACAAGCTCCTTCCCCAACAGTGTCCTCAGCAGTGTTAGATTTGAGTTTCAAGGGTGTGGCTTGTGTCACCAGCCCAACTGTATGTAACCAACCTCTTTGGCTAGAATGGAATGTTCCAATTGGCCAGGTCTGGGTCATGGGCTCACCCCTGAGTCTTGGAAGTGGAAGAGTCTGGCATACAGGAGGCACTCCAAAAATGTATGTCAAATGCATGAATGAATGAGTGGCCCAGAGATGTGAAAGTTCACCGTACGTTGGGAATCAGTGACTTGGCTACTGTGGGTCAAAGAATGTGATGGGAAAGCCAAGAATGAACAGATAGCGTGTGATGTGGCAGCCACGGGCAAGGTACTTGGCCAACTGGTCTACATGCTACAGGACACATGGAGAAGCCCAGATGCACCGTCTGCCTCCCGGAGCTTACAACCCAGTAGGAGTCTTGTCCCAAGTCTCCACATGTTATGGCACAAGGGAGATGCTCCTGCAGGAGCAGAGATGCCTTCCCACCTGGGGAGAAGTAGGGCGTCAGAAATATTTCACGAGAGGAGTGTGTGTTGGTGAGTGGGAAGAGTTTAGACAGGTGAAAACAAGGACAAGCCCTTTAGGCAGAAACACTACACCGCGGGTGGGGAGGGTAGGTCCTTCGAGGCCAGGCCTGTGAGGGGCCCCCAGGAAGCGGGACTGTAAATGGGCTCAGGAGGCCCCTGGGGAGCTGGGGGGAAGGCTGAGGCTTCTGGGCCAAGGATTTAGAGCTTTACCCTGTTGGCCGTGGGGCATTGCTGTTACTGCTTCAACCAGTTCCTCTCAGTCACTATCCTGAAAATAGCATCTCCTTTTCTTGGGGCGTAGCAACTCAAATTCACGGTGTTAGGAAATCGGCAGGATCTCTCCTCCCTGGCTGCTGCTGCAGGAGCCATGATTCCTCTCTGAGGGGCAGCCTCTTCAGGCTGCAAATCGCCCTCCCTCTGACTTTCAACCACTTCCAGCGACAACGGCATAGCTCATCTTAAAGAGCCAGGTTTCACGGCCTGCGTGATAAACTCAGCTTTCAACTATTGAAATCTACAAGCTGTTAATCCAGTGGCTGCCAGCAAAGCCCCATTCTCTCCACTGTTTAATCTTCACTTACAACGACAGAATTCATATGTTCTCTCAGCTGCTCTCGGCAGCCCCCACCGAGCCTCCTTCCCTAGACCTCTCCTGCCGTCACTTGCACAGTGGGTTATGTTCACCATCTCCTCTTTCCCCCCGCCCGCCACCCACAGCTCTAACTGAGGCATGCTGGAAAATCTTGGTCAAAATAAGCAAGGAAATCACTTGGCAGGGGTAAATCCTGGGCAGGGGTAAATCCATGGATACTCAAGGATCCTTATCGGGATTTGCCCGCTCCGCCAGCGATTGGTCCAGGAGGCTCAGGGAACAGCTCAGTTTATGAGTGACCTTTGCCGGCCATCCAGGTGGGGCCCCTGAGCAGCGGAGAACCTTGTCAAGGGTTTCCTGGGGGTAACAGGAGCATCACTGGAGTCAGTGTGGCCCTCCCCCAGTGAGCAACTTTACCTGGGACTCACAGAGCCCGCACTCACCTGGCTGAGTGAGAGCTGCCTCCGTATCCCTCACACCAGAGGAACCACAAGCACAGGGCACACCAGGTCCTCACGGTCCTCACGGTCTTCCTATCTGTCCCCTACTCATAGCCCGCGATGAGGCCTTCAGTGGCGCCTGAGATCCTACCCAGGCTGGACCCTCCTTTTCAGCCTCCTCTGCCCTCCTCTCCACATACCCTCACTTCCAGCCACACTGAACTGCCCTGTTTCCCCAGACACCCCCTGCCCTTCCTCATCCCTCTGCCTTTGCTCTCCCGGACTCCTCCATCAGGCCACTCACCTGGCAACCGCACCCCACTGAGAACAGCCAGCTCCCGAGATTCTCCCTAGCTTGTAAGCTCAAACATCATTCTTCCACAAAGCCTTCCCAGGTTCCCAAGCTCACCTGGGAGCCCTTCCCCTGAAGCCCTGCGGCACTGTTTGGGCATTCGTGGACACTCCCCCTGTTCTACTTTGTATGGCAACAGCACGGCATGGAGTTTAGAATGTAAAGTATGCTGTATGGTCCTGAGAAAATGACTTAACCTCTCTGTGCCTGGATTTCCTAATCCATAGGAATGGTATTCCTACCTCAGAGGGTTGTAGAGAAAAATGGGCCAATATCTTAAAGCACGAATGGCAGCATGTGGCATACAGTGACTGTTTAAAAACCAGCAGGTGTGTTATGGCTGCTAGGGTAGTCATTACTGTAAATATTCTATTTCTCTTACTGTGCTGTGAGTTCCTTCAGGATGGGACACTGTCTTGCTCCTACTAGAATCCCTCTCACTGCACAGTGTATTTTCTGGCACGCGGTATGCACTTATTAGTTGATAAACGAATGAACAAGCAAAAAAAAAAAAAAAAAAGAACAAATTGCATAGGCCTGGCTTTTCTGCTTGGATTAATTAATATTGTAACTCCTTTTCCTATTGGCCCTTCTTTACACACATTCACACACGCCTCCCCCCACATCCCCTCACATAGATACACAGTCTAGGCACATCGGATGTCTTACTCATAGAAGGAGGGCAGAAATAAGCCTCTGGGGAGGCCGGCCAAGGCTACTTTTCTGGATACACGCTGCATGGAGCACTGCAACTGGTTCTTCTCATCATTCCGTTATTTCGCTCATTGAGTCAGTCAACACTCCCTCTGCACCAGGCACTGGGCTAGGTGCCAAGGCAAGACAGGCATCGTCCTGGCCTCATGGTGCTTGAATCTAGCAGAGAAGATGGACCTTAACGATTAACTCAAAGAGCTGTAAAATTATAACTATGACAGAAGCCATGAGAGCAACTGGCTTCTCTGGGAAGGGCAAGCAAGGAGCGGTACACAGCTCAGAGGCCCTTCTTTGGAGCACTTCCTCTGGGATTGTACCCCAAGGGTTGTCCCTCATGTAAAAGACCATTCAAATGATGCTTCCCACCAGAACTGAGCAAAGCAGGAGCCTGAGAAAGGCTTCTGGAAGGAGGCGCCCTGGGCTGAGAGCAACAGAATGAGTAGGAGTCGTCCGGTAAAAGGGACAGAAGAGAATATTGCAGCCTGTGCCATGGCCCTGAGGCAGGAGGAAGAAAGGTGTCTTACAGGACCAGAAGGAAGACCACTGTGGCGGAATCAGAGGACGCCAGGGACAGGAGGAGCGCGATGAGACGGGAGGGGACTCAGCCACCAGACGCTGTGGGGGTTTGCTAGTCAGGCAGAGGGTCTGTGCCTTACCATGCAAGCGGAGGGAAGGCGGGCAGGGTCCTGCAGAAACACCTCAAAGCCCAACTTCCCGAGTATGGAACCCTCTCCACAGACACACCCATTCATAAAACTGGCCCAGTTGAGAGACATCTGCCCTTGTCCTGACTTTCCATTTCCCTTTTTTTCCCTCACCTACATAGCCCCTTCCTCAAGCCGGAACCAAGCCTCAAAAACCCCCATCTTATAAGCACACCTGGCCATTAGGGGCACATGGGGCACCACCGGCTCCAACTTTATTTCTGGAAACCTCTTTGAGTTCTGTGATTGAGCAAGCACAGATGAGATTTGTTGGAGGAATTCTTTTCTGGGAATTAAAGCAAATCCAGAGTGAGAGAGAGCACGGTTCCAGATAAGGATGGGAATGACCGAGCCCGTCTTCTGGACAAAGTTTCCCCGGTTCCTGACCTGCTCTTCAATCCCCCACCATCCTGGCCTGACCACCCCTTGGGAAGCCCAGAGTTTGTCCCCCTACCACTGCACGGGGGACTCAATCCAAAGTGATACTCCTGTAGTAGCCCAGCCAAAAGCAAGGCCAGGGGCCAGTCTGCTCCGCGGACTAACTCACCTGCCGCGGTGCGGCCTCCGAGCAGCATGCTGGTAATTTGTGCTGAATGTCATCAGCTTAGCTTTCTGAATTTCTTTGAAGCTTGGCTTTCTCTGAGCCAGCGGTCTTAAATTTTTGAGTGTTAGACCCTCTGGAGGGTTCTACTCTCCATTAGAAGGTAAGCCCACAAGCAAATGTGTCATCATTCCACAGGATTTATGGGCTCCCTCAACCCACCTATAGATATCCCCTTCCCACGCAGCTTTGGACACCCTGCCCTAAGCCCCCACTTGTGATGCGAGAGCAGGCCTTGGACACCTGGAAACCCTCTAAGACAGCTTCTCCTGCCCTATCCCTGAGGCAGAAGGTTCTTTCCTTTTCTCTCCACACTTTCTAGAACCCAGACCTACTTTTTCAAATCTACAACCAGAGATTCCAATGGAGGAGTCTTAGGAAAATCCCAGCTCTGAAAATCACAGAAGTACCCCCAAAGCAAATCTTTGCTTTGCTGAATCTCTGGCCTTTGCCCAAACCAACATATGAAAATCCTTCTGTAGGATTTTAATATGGACTTTGCAAGAAAGAAAAGAAAAAAGGGGTGTGTACTTTGGGACATAGGTTTGGAAAACAGTGAATTTAACAAAGTTAATCCTGTTTCTTTGCTTTAGTACTTCTCAGAGTCTTTAATATGCTAATGTGTTACTGGGCCTATTTGACCACAGAATGCTTTTCACAGAGCTTCTCAGTGGTGCACAGAAATATTAAGAACTGCCATCCCAAACCCCTCTGAATACCAGCACAGAGTGGGTAGCTCCTCACCCCCCTCTGTGCCCCTCCCCTCCCTCTGGGGGGCTGGGAACAGAGATTTGAAACAAATGCATTGCTTGATGGAGAGCAGTGATTTTTCTTCCTTGGCTACCCATCAGAATTGCCTGGGGAGCTTTAAAAATGTACTTCTGCCCAGACTCTACTAGCCTCCAGAAGTTCTAGGTCTTTTGGTCTGGGATGGTTTGTTTGTTTGTTTTTTTAACTGACCTCCAGGTGATTAAAATATGTAGCTAGGGGTCAGAATGTGTTGAGTTTCTTAATGGATTGGTTTTCACTAGGTTCAGCTATGAGATGGCTTAAATAAGAGCTTACTTCTCCCTTACATGAAAGTTTAAAGGTAAGTAATCTAAGGCTGGTAAGGTGGTTCTGCTCCATAAAACCCTCACACACTAAAGCTCCTGCCATCTCACTGCTCTATCATCCCTAGAGTGTTGTCCTCATTCTCATGGTCCAATGTGGCAGCTAAAGCTCCAGCCATCACATCTATGTCTTCCAGGCAGCAAGAAAGAGAAAGAAAAAAGAAGGGACAATGAGTGTGTGCCCACTGCCTTAACGAAGGTGTTCCTACACTAACAAATAGCACTTATACCTTATTGACCAGAACTTTGTCACGTGGTCACACCTATCGACAAAGAAGACTGGGAAATACGATCTTTATGTGGTTGGCCACATGCCCAGAGGAAAATCAGATGTTCTATAGAAGACAGAAAAAATACGTATTAGAGGACGACCTGTCCCCTCTGCCATGAGTTACAAGAAGTTTAATTAGAGCCCTTACACTTGCCAAGCATCGTCTCGGGCTATGCACAGCTGGCCACAAAGAGGCTAGGCTGGTCCGAGAGAGTGGCAGAGGAAAGGATTCCTTTGGCAAGACGGAGCATCCAGGAAGAAGTCTCTCCTGCGACCCTGGTTTCATGAATGGACAAAATGCTCCCCCATGGGGACTCTGTGACATCTCAGAAGCAGCAGAGCTGGGATTCAAGCTCGGGTCTGCCCCGGTGTGACATGTGACTGCTCGGTTGCCTGACAGAGGGAAGGGAAAATACCACAACCTTTGCCCGGAGCAAAGAGCATCCAGACACGCACAATCCACAGACCCCAAAGGCCTTGCTTTATCGTGAAGATGTAGCCCCTGCGTGGTTTTCTAGAGCAGGGGCTCTGGAAAGGACCGTCAAGTGCTGAGAGGCCCCCCAGTGTCTATTTTGCTGGATTAAGGCATTGCCTTCTGCAGGCCTCTGGGAATGACCAGTGGCCCACACCTGTGCAACTCAGTACACCACAGCTTCTTCCCCTTCTTCCTGGGTGGGGACGGGAGTGGGGAGGGGAGGGCTGGAGAACCCAGAAAGGAAGTCCTCACACAGAGTGGAACGGAGAGAATTGGCAGAGAAAAGGATCGCCAGGGTAGGGCTCTCTCTGGGAGTGGGGTGAGGGCGGGCCCCTGCTTGCTTTGTCAAATCTGATCCAATTGTTCTCTGTGCCGGGGTTCTCTTCACTGAAAGGGTCCCAGAATTAAAGCTCAGGGGTGCCTGGGTGGCTCAGTCGTTAAGCTCAGGGCGTGATCCCAGCGTTCTGGGATCGAGCCCCACATCAGGCTCCTCTGCTAGGAGCCTGCTTCTTCCTCTCCCACTCCCCCTGCTTGTGTTCCCTCTCTCGCTGGCTGTCTCTTTCTCTGTCAAGTAAATAAATAAAATCTTTAAAAAAAAGAATTAAAGCTCAGCCGGGTTCAAAACACATCAGTGGGCGGCACCTGCTTTCATCAGTCAGGCAGTCAGCACCCTGTGGAGACCTGCGGAGCCCTGGGCTTGGCCCTGGGTGGGAGACAAGGGGGCATGACACAGAACAGGTAATCCTTTCCCCTCGAGCTACTAACTCATTAGACAGACAGAAGTAACCCTAACCAACCTCCCAGACAACGATTAAATTACCACCAAGGGCATGTGCCCGCTGCCTTAAAGCATGTCCCAGAAACCAGCCCGTGCCACCTCTACTTACATCTCATCCGCCAGGTACGAACGTGTCTGCCTTGAACGGGGGCAGCTGGGCTGGAGCAGGTGGGTGGAGACGGGTGGTCCAAGGAGGCTTCGTAAAACACCCAGACTCGGCAACTACATGTGCGCATGCGTGTGCCTGAGCGTGTGTGTGTGTGTGTGGGTACACGGGGGTGCGTGCATGCGTGCATGTCTATGCATGAACATCTTTGGACTGGCCTTTGCCCAAAATGTCCAGCTGCACGTTTGTCCCTGCCTCCAATTTAAGTGCCCTTCTCCCCTTCTCCTCAACACCCCCTTCCTCCTTACCCTCACCTCCTCTACTGCCCACCCACAACACACAGAAGAAACAGTGGCCCCCTCCAGCCCCAGAGATAACTGATTTATTATGATTAAAGGCATAAGCTCTTACCTTACAGGGACATTTGTCTCTACATTTTGAAAGGGGCAATGCTTAAGCCCTAGGACTAGACCTCTAAAGTGGGGCAGCAGCTAGGGACACAGGTTTTCTAACAGTTTTTTTTTTAAAGTCTCCTTTAGGTCATGCCCATCATCCTGTTCAGCCCTCATAACAATTCCAAAAGACATATTCTCAGCCTGATTTCTCAGAAAGAGAAACTGAGGCATGGAGACAGGAACAGGGCTTGCCCCAGGTGACCCGGTGGTGGAGCGGAGGAATTTTTCAATACTCTATGCCTCAATGGGGACAGAACACGGGAGTGGGGATGGGGACATATGGCCAGATAGGCTCCTCAGAGCCCCTCCCGGCACAGACACAGAAAACTTCTTCTCTGTCCAGGCTGGCCCCACATCCATCAGGCCCAAGGTCCTTCTACAGCCCCACAGCCCTTCTCCCTCCCCCCCATTCCCCTCAATCCCCCCCTTCCTGATTTCATTTTGGGAAGTAATTGACAAGGTGGGATTATGCCCTTGCATTCACACGTCCCAAAATGAGGTGCTGGTTTGGGGCTATCCCTAAGCAGTTTTTAAGGAAGCAATCTAAACGGAATCAAGTGTACTTCCCAGCCTCAAAATTTAGCTACGGAGTCATTTCTCTGGGTAATAATGATAATGAAAAATGGCCTCCAATTTCAATATTCAAAGCCTGTTTCTATGAATAATTCAGGAGCAAAGAAGCTGGGGCTCCTTACCTGTGTGCCACAGCACCCCTCCTCCACTCCCACCCTTTCCTCGCTCCTGAAGCACTTCTTAATTTCAAAAAAAAAAAAAAGACTGTAACTCTCTACACACTGAAGTACCCAGGATCTCGTCACCTGGAAATGCCAGTTAAGATAACCACCAGTAGAACCCACACCATGTGCCTGACACGGGGCTAAGCATGCTGTATGCTTTCCCTAATGCGATTCTCTCAGGAGCTGGTATTATCCACATTGTACAAGTAGGGAAGCAGAGGCTCAAGAAATGAAATTATTCCAAGGTCATACAACGAAAAAGTGGTAGAGCAAGGCTCCAATCCCCGGAAATGCCAGAGCTGGGCTCCACGCCACCGCTGTCCATTTGCACTGAGAAGACAGGGCCATTTCCTGGATTGCGTTCCTGACCACCCCTCTTCGTGCCCCCACTCCCAAGGCCAAAGCAGGAGAGCTTTCTCAGCTCATCCCAGTGCTTTAGGATTTGCACAGAATCATTCCCCCTCCTGGAATGTTGCCGGACTCCCCAGTTAACAGTACTGGCCTCTTGCAAGCCCTGTTTTGGTGGACAGAAACCTGGGAAATCTTTTCAAGCCCTCTGGAATCTAGAGGCAGGCTTTGCCTTATGCCAAGTCCAGCTCCTTGGAGGAAACTTTTACAAAGTTTTATGTGTAGGTGAAAGCAGCTTCAGCACCCACAATCCCCTCCCTCATCTTCCCATCACTATAGCAACCTATATCCCATCATAACGAAGAGGACAGGTGGGAGGAGCAAGTTTGAAATAGCACTTTTAGCTTCCTGATCTAAGATGTCTGTGCTTGGTTCCATTCTGGTTTTTTACCATCTCCCTGTGAGACTGGGCACATGATCCCCTGCTCTATACTCAGCCCAGGGAAGGGGCCAAGTCAGCCAAAGAAGACCAAAGCCTAGACATCTGATACTGGGAGAAGAAAGAAGACACAGTTGACTCTGTCCACCCCAGTCCCGAAGGTGCTTTAACAACCTCGTGGCAAAGCCAGCCAGTGGACAACTTGTATCCATTCCTCCTTCTTCCCTAGAAATAGAAGCCTGACATTTATTCCCATACTGTCTCCAGGAGTAAAGACTCCTTACGCAGCTGGGTTCTGACCACAGGAAGTGCAGCAGAAGAGTGGTGGGAAACTTCCAGGAAGCCTTCTTTTCCTTCTCTTCTTCCCATTCACTGCCCAGTACTTGGGTATGCTGGCAGTAGAGGACCAGAGCCACTGCCAGACAGGCGGGGGGAGGGTCCCTGACCTCATTTTTCTCTTGCCTGCCTACCACCTGCTCATCTCTCCCATTGGCCGGACGCACCTGGAAGAGAGAAGACTTGACCTGAGTGGTCCTTAGTAGTCAACCTCTGGGACTCAGATATGGAACCTCCCACCAAGGCAGCCATGACTCCAGAAGACCCCTCACCCACTTCTTTCTTAGGCAGGTTCCAAATAGTTCATAACATTTCTGCTAAAACACCCCCCCTTTGCCTTTGAAACCCACCTTGGCACTCGCAACCAAAGACTAGTGAACCTGCAGCCAGTACATATATAGGCTAGTATACAGGCTAGTATTTGTACTTGCTGATTCTTTTTGTTGTTGCTGTTTCCTTTTTTTATTGTGGTGAAATATGCATAATATAAAATTTATCAATTTAACCATTTTTATGCGTACAGTTCAGGGGCACTAGGTATATTTACATTGTTATGTAACCATCTCCAGTGCTACCCAGCTTCAGAAATTTTTCATCATCTCAAAATGAAATTCTGCCCCCATTAAACACTAACACTCCCTCCAGCCCCTCCCCCACTTCTCCCTCCAGCCCCTCCCCCACATCTCCTCCCTCCAGACCCTGGCAACCACCAGCCTACTTTCTGTTTCTAGTAGTTGGACAACTCCAGGTACCTCATATAAGTGGAATCATAGAATATTTATCCTTTTGGGACTGGCTTATTTCACTTACCATAAAGTCTTCAATGCATGTAGCTTGCAGTGCATATCAGAATTTCCTTTATTTTCAAGACTGACTATATTTCACTGTACGTATAAACCACACTTTGTCTTTGCATTCATCCATAGATGGACACCTCGGTCGCTTTCACCCTTTGGCTATGGGGAATGATGGTGCTATGAACAAGGGTATAGAACATAGTTCAAGCCTCTGCTTTCAATTCTTTTGGGTATGTGCCCAGAAGTGGGATCGCTGGGCTGTATGATAATTCTGTTTAATTTTTTGAGGAATTGCCAGACTGTTTTCCATAGCGACTACACCCTTTGACATTCCACCATCGCTGACTCATTTGTTAGCACTGCATTCACAACATTTCATGTTCCTGCGATGTTTCCTCATCCGGACAATCAAGGCAAGGACAACATCTTCTGTGGCCTACTGATCTGACAGCGATCACTGTTCCTGGAGGACCCACCGTAGAGAGACCCTGCCAATCACCGAGCACATTAACAAAGATGGCCAAGAGCCTTTCCTAGAGCTCGAGGAATCAAGAAACCTAGAAAGAAAAACAGCCAGGAAAAGAAATGCAGAGACATCGGCTGTCACACAGTAACAACATGCTAATTCCCATCAGGGGATTTAAGGAAGGCTTCCTAGTGAAGACGGCATTTGGATCGGGCCGTGCAAGGAAAGGAGTAAGTCTCCAGCCAGCACAGAGAAAGGGAAGCTGTGAGAGACACAGGGAGAGCAGAGGCACAGCGGTATGAAAGCTGCTGGTGTGTTTGGGGAATACCAGGAGTTCCGGGGTCCGACACCAAGAACACAGGGGCAGTGAAATGAGAGGCGAAGTCAGTGAGGTGAGTTGGTGCCAGGAGCGAAGACCTTGTTAGCCACCGTGCTGAAAAGTTTGGGCTTAATTAGGAGCAGTGAAGAGTTGCTGAAGGTTTCTGAGCAGATGTTTCTTTTTTTTTTTTTAATATTTTTTATTTATTTATTTGAAAGAGATAGAGACAGCCAGCGAGAGAGGGAACACAAGCAGGGGGAGTGGGAGAGGAAGAAGCAGGCTCATAGTGGAGGAGCCTGATGTGGGCCGGGATCACGCCCTGAGCCGAAGGCAGATGCTCAACCGCTGTGCCACCCAGGCGCCCCTGAGCAGATGTTTCTAACCAGAGCTTTGTTTTATGATAAAGAAAGCGACAGCCGTGTGGAAGGCTGGATTAGGAGGGAGGAGATTAGAAGCAGGTTACGAGGCCATGGCAAGTTGGACACACACCATGTTAGGACTTTGAAAGCAATGCAGCGGACAGAGTGCGTTTGTGTGGGGGATGCGGGTAAGAGAGCGCTGTGCCAGGAACCCTGCAGAACGCAGGCTCACTCTCTCTGAGTGAGGGAACCAGCTGGGTGCGGCCCTCCCAAGCCTCTCCGTTTGCATGCAGCACTGACTTCAAGTCAAGAATTGTTTGGCTCTCTGTGGGGTCCACTGAGGCAGAGGCGAAAGGCTGCAAAGGCTAGATATAGACCAGCTGGGATGGGGCAGATGGAGGGCATGGCAGAGACACGGGATGCCCTGGTAGGAAGAGCTAAGGGGAAGCCAAGTCAGGATCTCTACTGACTCCAGAAGCCGGGAAATCTACCAGCCTCTGCCCCACCCACCATCGCGTGCCAGCAAGATGAGCTATGATCAGGTGGGCTAGTGACATCACTGGGGAGACCAGGACGGTCTGAAAACTCCTGTACCCCGATCCTGAGAGAAGCCCCCGTATTTCCCAGCATCAATATGGACAGGGTAGGAAGAAGAGAAATGAGCAAGAGCCCAGATCAGACTACATAAAGTATGTTTTCCACCCATCAAAACGCCAGATCTATTATGGAAAATAATGGAAAATCTTCAAGTTCTGTACCAGAGAAGGTCATGCTCTTACAATGTTATCTTTTAGCCCCTGCACTTGGAGCAGAACCCCGCCCCAGGTGCCTAACACATGGGGCTCGGTATGCCCTGGCCACGCGAGGTAGGGAGGCAGGTCCAGACCCGCATCTCAGAGCTGTGGGAGCATGGCTGTGGATCGAGGACAAACGGAGGATGGGACTGAGCAGCAGGACCACTGTGCACAACCCTACGGGTCGTGCACCACAAGGCCAAGGGCTTCTGAGAGCTGGGAAGTCCTTTCCTAATTTGCACAATGGCTTCATAGGAGTAGCTAGGACCCTGAGAAGACAAAGATTTTTAAGCTGCTTCAGAAGTCATCTCCCATCTCTGATGTTCGAAAGTCAAATACTTCTATTATTAGCTGTCATAGCCCAAGTAGCTCCCATGTGTAGCACCTGTCACATTTACAAATTCACATCTATTTGTATGAATATTTATCAATGTCTACCTTCCCTCCGGATCATAATCTCCAAGAAAGCAGGGAGCAAGGGGTTGCTTTGGTGCCTAGCTGTGCTTGCCACCTAGTAAATGGTCAGTCAAGGTTTATTAAGTGAGAACTACTGTTCCAGCTGTCGGTCACCACAAAGCTCTGCAGGGTGACTTTTGGCCCCCATCCCTTTCTCTATCACTGGGCTCCAGTTCCTTGGAGACCTGCTGTGGATCAGAAGTGGATGAGAAGTTTGCCCACCGCTATGCTCCGGCACCTCCAGATTTTGAAGACCACTCCTCGTGTGACAACCATCAAGCCACAGGCGAGGGCGGAAACCAGATGAGGCTCCCTCACCTCTCGTGTCCCATCCCTTATGCCGCTGGTAATGCAACAAGCCAGCCAGGGAACCCCATGACAGAATGATGGAGCAGTCCAATTTTCTAAAAGGCATCGAAGTCAGACTCTGTCTGCAATCCACACACCCTCGTGCACACACGTGGACATCACTTCAGGCTGCAGAGTCACTCACAGAAGTCAGCAACGGTAAACAACACCTTTTGTAACTATGGGGGAAATGCGCCACTTTTCAAAGAAGCCCAGTTTCTTTTTTTTCACCCACAAAAGCTGTCATCATTCAGGTTTTAACAGCAACAGGCCCGGCTTAGAAAGGAAGATGTTTGGGGGAAATCTTACCCCTCCTCCACGTCCCTTCGAGTCTTTCACCGGGGCAACGACCACCGGGTTCTTCAAGTCACTACTCAATGTTCCTTTTTTTTTTTTTTTTTCTAAAAAGTCCATGCCATCCCTTAAAAACAACTCACACATCAAGGCCTTCTCTGTTTCTCAGCCCGTATTTTAGGTTAGCAATTGTCTTAAAAAACTGTTGCTGCGTAACAAACCCCCTGCAAACCCCAGTGGCAACAACAACACGGGTCTTTCACTCACAGGTTGGCAGGCTGGCGGGCAGCTCTGCTCCGCGAGTTTCCCATCCTCATCGCGGGGCCCTGCGCAAGGCAGGTGCTGGTCAAACACGAGAGGGCAACGCAACTGCCGCAGCGCATCCCAAGCCTCTGCTCGCATCGCGTCTGCTCAAAGCCCGCTGGCAAAGCACGTCCCATGGCCAGACCTCACATCCAAGGGCAGGGGCAGGCAATCCACCTTTGTGAAAGGAATGGCAAAGTGACACAGCCCAGGGCACGGATCTAGAGAGGGGGGAAGCCCATCCCTCGTCATAAGGAACCATCTGCTTTCCTGCTATTCACCAGGTCCCCCATTTGCTGAGTTTCTGCTACATGCAAAGCACTGTGGGACACCAAGTTGAATTGGATCCAGTCTCCACCCTCCAGGAATTTACAATAAAGGAAACAAGTGAGTCCATAAAAAGGTGACATTTGAATGCTAAGAGAAGAGCTGGGGAACAGGGAAGGAAGTAACACATTCTGCTTGTGAAAGTCAAGGAATGCTTTGCGGGGGAGGGAACACTTTAGGTACAAGAATGCTTTTGATGAGTAAAACAGGAAAGAACCCTGAGCTCTCAAGCCAAGGGCAAGAAATTCAAGATCAGCAATGATGCCTAAGGTTATATCCTTTTGTATTGTAAACCACTTTCATAATACTGGATAACGAAGACACAGAGGGTACTAGACTGCCAGCATGGTAATGCTCTGGAAGATTCACGAGGTCCCCTAAGCAGGACCCCCACGCTGCGAAGCCCTGAGGACACCAAGATGAACAAGAGTCAGTTCCCAGCCTTCAGATTCGGCAGTTCTCCCCTCAGCACAGAGGGGAACAGGTGCGTGGCTTGTGATTGTGAGAAATCGAAACCACCAGTTTGTGGCACCCAACCACACAGGGAGACGATGAATGTGGCAGCCCTGAGGACAAGAGAAATGCCAACGGACTTCTGGTCAAGGTCCACACTCTTGAGACTTTTCCTGGAAGAGGAATTCTCTCTCTGCGTGCAGGTGTCTGGAGTGGAATTTCTCTTGAGGCCCCTGGGCTCCAAAGTATTTAGGTGAACCCTGTTCATCTTCCCAGAACTTAGAAATTAAGAGCAGGACACCTGGGTGGCTCAGTTGGTTAAGCATCTGCCTTCGGCTCAGGTCATGATCCCGGGGTCCTGGGATGCAACCCTGTGTCCGGCTCCCTGCTTAGTGGGGAGCCTGCTTCTTCCTCTCTCTCTCTGCCTCTCTCCCCACCAGTGCTCGCTCTCTCTTGTCCGTGTGCATGCTCTGTCTCTCTCTCTCTCAAATAAATAAGATCTTTAACAAAAATAAAGAGTAAAATTGCCTCTTCGGATCCACCTAATCTCAGTTACACTGGGGAAACCAAGGCAGCCCAGTAAACCACTCACTGATGATCCAACCTAAGAAATTCTGAAGGGCACCTAGAGGTTGATGTGGCCAGGAATTCTCCCTGTGGAGTCTGGGGATGGCCAGGAGTGAGTCTGTAAGCACCCTGAGATGACGTATGAGATGTATGTTTTCAAGGAGTAGGATTTTACAGCAAGAATTCATATCTCTCATTATATTTACATCCTCAGTACAATTAGGACCACCCCCAAGAAGTTAAAAACTTGATCCACTCTTCCCTTCATTTCTTCAACAAATACGTATTGATGCTGACCATCCAGAGACCATGTGCCCAGCACTAGGGAGGCAAGGAAGCGAGACATCCCCCCAGCCTTCAGGTAGGACGATCCATACATCATCTACCTCTTGCAAGAAGTCCGTTAGACAGGTCGGCAGCACTTCCCAACACCGTTCCTCACTGTTCCCCAAATCCTTGCTCCCCCAACCCTCCCTCCCTCCCTTCGTGCCTTCAACCAATATTTAAGGAGCACAAGTTTTATGCCTGGCCCGGGCTGTGTCTTGTTTAATTACTGAAACCATGGTTTGGACTGAGCTAATTTTGAGGCAATTCATCTCTATGACAAGAAAAAAAAAATTTTAAGCCTCTCATCATCTCCCCTCCACCCCTCCCTGCCACCCTGCCCTGCCCCAGTCGGGGAAAGCTTTGTTTTCTCCTTGAAGAAGCCATAATGGAGACTCCCCCTCTGTCTATGGTTTATGGAAAGAGAACATTAGAGAATTGCCATGGTTACAGGCCCCATTCTGCCTGCATCTGAGGACCAGAGGGAACCGGAGGAAAGCACCGAGCAGCGGCTCCTGGCGCCGCTCAGCCCGGAATCATCATAAAAAATAAAAAATAAAATGTTTACATAGGAGGAGAAATTGCTTCTCAAACAGCAAAGGGAAAACACCAGGCTTGATGAGATTGTTACGCAGACTCTTGGCTGGGCTCTTTCTTCCTCATCCCCCCGACCCCTTGCCTGTTATTATTTAAGGTTGTATTAAATCAGGAGAAGGGAGCAGACGACAAAATGCAACTCGGTGTCAGCGGCTCTGGCAGGAAGCCCGGGCTCGGTGCTGGCCCCTCATCTCAGCCCCTCCATCTGCAGCTGCAGCAGCCCCTGCTGCCAGGGTCGGCTCCTCCCCATAGGCCTTGCCTGAACAGCCCAGCACCACCCGCCAGGACCCCGCTCCACCTCCCTGGGGGCTGGTGGACTCCAGGGGACCATGCTGACTCTGAAACAGAACCAGGCCAAGCTAGAAACGGGCAACCAGGGTCCTGAGACAGCTCTGTGTCCCTGGGAAGGTGTCTTTGCCTCTCTGAACTATGATTTCCCTTCCTCAAAGACGAGGGCATCAGTAAGAATCCTGAAAGCAAAGCAGGGTGCCTGGGTCCAAATCCTGACTCTCCGGCTGGCTAGTGGTGTGAATCCGGCAAGGTGCTCAACCTCTCTGTGCTTCAGTCCCCGACCCTGACACACAGGATGACAAGAGCACACCGCATGGAGCTGTGGGGATAGACATGGAGTTTCTAAGAAGTGGGGTTAACGTGCGATGCCTGACAAATGGGCCCTGTCATCCCTGTGGCCACAACCTTTGAGTCTCCTTCCTTTCCGAAAGCTCAGAAACTAATACATTTCTTAACAAGGTGGCAGACGAAGCTGTTGGCATTCTAATAGAATGATTTTGCACCCATCTTTCTTCGCCTTCTTCCACTCCCCGTCCCCTCCCTCTGAAAGACCCCACAGATGGGGGGCTCAGCCTGAGAGCACCTTCAGGGGCCTGAGGGAGGGCTCCACCGCTGTCCGTGACAGAGCAGTCGGCCTGGACTTCTGCACTCCAAGCTCCTGGAGACTCAGACGTCTTTGGGTGGAGCTTCTCGGAGCGGTAAAGTGGGAGCTAACTGACGGGGTCCCAGTGCAGGGAGCCACAGTGAAGGGAGTAACGAGATGGCGTTTGTTACCAACAATGGATGCGTTCCTTACCACCTGCGCTCCCTGGGGCAAGCACCATGTTAAGCAAGCACTGTCCCTGCCCCACCTTGCCACAGTCCCAGAGCAATCCTCGGAAGCACACACTATCACACGCGGCACCCTGCCCGACCTCGTACAGCTCCCCTGTGGCCGAGCCCAGCTTTGACACTGGGATCATTGGGGCCTGACCCTCAGCCTCTCTACGCAGTTTCCAAACATGAGCCCACGAGGAAAAGGTCTGTGGCCTGCACAGAAAGTGCTATGGGCCTCGGACCCCAAACCTTTTGCTCTTTCTTATCACACTTCCATTCCCCGTGGTCTTATGGACACACCTGAAAACTTAGTAAAGTATAACTTGAAAATCCAAGGGCCTCCACTTCACAGAAACCAGGAAGGAGAATTTGGAGGGCAAAGGGCAGCTGTGTGAGCGTGAGGCCCAGCAGCCCCATCCCACACCCACACAGAGACCCTTCCCCCAGACGTAGCCCTGGAAGAAGGAGACTTTCATTCACGAGGGGAGATTCCTTTTCCCAGGGAGCGTGTGGGTGTGTTAGTTGGTTGTGCGAATCAGTCGGAGCGGGGCCTGGGGAATCAGAGGTCTGCCTTTTCCCCCCGGGCTTCATACTCGGGGCCCGACGTGGTAGTAAGTGCCCCTCACAACTACCTGATTCGATAATTACTAGAGTTATTCCCATTATACGGAAGGAAAAGGAGTCTCAGAGAGGTTAAGTACCCTCTCCGCGTTCCCAAAGTGCAAAGTGGCAGAACCAAGATTTAAACTCCGAGCTGTCCCAATTCAGAATCCAAAGCCCGTGCTCTGTGTGCACTGAATCCCTCCTCAAGGGCCAAAGACTCTCACAGAAGCACAAGGCAGGTCTGTCTAAACCCAGAGCCCATGCCCGCAGCCCCTAGGATACCTTCCCTCTCCTCGAGGAAACGCAAACGAGTGGGAGGACAGGGCAGCTACCAAACCCGCTAAGCAGCCCCTATGAGTGTCCACTAGTGAGGGTTGGTGCAGGAGGTGTAGACGCTCACAGAAAGAGATATCCCTGAGGGCTCCCGGCTGGACACATGGGAGGGGTGAGCTGCAGGACAGCCTGGCCACAGCAGAGGGGACCGGCCCAAGCAAAGGCAGAGGGAGGAGGGCAAGTCCCGCAGGGTGGGCACTCTGAGATGCCAGTGAGGGCACTCCCCCTCCAGTGGGCCAGGAGGAGTGGTGGGGTCTCCGTGTTGAGTGTAGGAGGGACTTCAGGGCCCCCAGAGTGGCTGCGGGCACGAGCACATGTCCCGCCCCTCGGACCAGGAAGCCCGAGCCCTCGTGCCCCACCCACTCCCAGCCCCCACTCAGAAGGAAAAGCAATTTTCCATATTAATGTATCTGAGTCCCAAACCTGACCTGTGAAAAACCCTTCCTAGTGATTTATTTGTCTCTTCTCGCTAAGACAACTGCCATTATTTTAAGTCACGCATGTAGCAGAGACACTCTCTCCCTCTGGGGTCAGACTGGGCTTGCCACAGAGGCCAGAGAAGGCTCAGAGTGGTCTCCGGGGGCCCCTGGCCCCAGAGAAGCATCACTTGGCAGGGCCACTTACACCCCAGTGGGCAGGGACTGGGCCAGGAGGGGCTAGAAGGAGAGAAAATCTGGACTGGCCAGTAAAATAACTTCTAGAAGACTCAGTTTACCTACCTATGAAACCAGGGCACGTGGGTTATGGCAGACATCCTAGAGGAGCTCTCTCAGGTTCCCCAGGGGACTCAGCTGTGGACAGGATGACAGTCATGTACTTAAAGGATGCTGTTTTCTCTCGGAGTGCAACAGAAATAATGATCTCATGCACAAGGAAGCAGTTGACCAAGATTAGAGCAGAAATCAATGAATTAGAAACCAGGAGTACAGTAAAGCAGATCAACAGAACTAGAAGCTGGTTCTTTGAGAGAATTAATAAAATTGACAGACCACTGGCAAGGCTTATCCAAAAGAATAGAGAAAGGACCCAAATTAATAAAATTATGAATGAAAAAGGAGAGGTCACAACCAACACCAATGAAATTGGAAGGATTATTAGAAACTTTTATCAACAGCTTTATGCCAATAAATTAAGCAATCTGGAAGAGATGGAGGCCTTCCTGGAAACCTATAAACTACCAAGACTGAAACAGGAAGAAATTGATTTTTTAAACAGGCCAATTAATTATGAAGAGATTGAGTCGGTGATAAACAACTTTCAAAAAAAAAAAAAACTCCAGGCCCGGATGGTTTTCCTGGGGAATTCTACCAAACAATCAAAGAAGAAATAATACCTATTCTCCTAAAGCTATTTCAAAAAATAGAAACAGAAGGAAAGCTACCAAACTCATTCTATGAGGCCAATATTACCCTGATCCCCAAACCAGGCAAAGACCCCATCAAAAAGGAGAATTACAGACTGATTTCCCTAATGAATATGGACGCCAAAATCCTCAACAAGATACTTGCTAATAGAATCCAACAGTACATTAAAAGGATTATCCATCATGATCAAGTGGGATTCATACCTGGGATGCAAGTGTGGTTCAATATTTGCAAATCAATCAGCATGAGACATCATATCAACAAGAAAAGACTCAGGAACCATATGATCCTCTCAATCGATGCGGAAAAAGCATTTGACAAAATACAACATCCTTTCCTGATTAAAACCCTTCAGAGTGTAGGAATAGAGGGTACATTTCTCAATCTCATAAAATCCATCTATGAAAAGCCTACTGCAAATATTATTCTCAATGGGGAAAAGCTGGAAGCCTTTCCCTTAAGATCAGGAACACGACAAGGATGCCCACTCTCGCCACTATTATTCAACATAGTACTAGAAGTCCTTGCAACAGCAATCAGACAACAAAAAGGGATCAAAGGTATTCAAATTGGCAAAGAAGAAGTCAAAATGTCTCTCTTTGCAGATGACATGATACTCTATATGGAAAACCCAAAAGAAGCCACTCCCAAACTATTAGAAGTTATAGAGCAATTCAGTAACGTGGCAGGATACAAAATAAATGCTCAGAAATCAGTTGCATTTCTATACACGAATAACGAGACCGAAGAAAGAGAAATTAGGGAATCCATCCCATTTACAATAGCACCAAAAACCATACGTTACCTTGGAATTAACTTAACCAGAGACGTAAAGGACCTATATTCTAGAAACTATAAATCACTCTTGAAAGACATTGAGGAAGACATAAAAAGATGGAAAGATATTCCATGCTCACGTATCGGAAGAATTAACATAGTTAAAATGTCCATGCTACCCAGAGCAATCTACACTTTCAATGCTATCCCGATCAAAATACCGAGGACATTTTTCAAAGAACTGGAACAAAGAGTCCTTAAATTTGTATGGAAACAGAAAAGGCCCCGAATCTCCAAGGAACTGTTGAAAAGGAAAAACAAAGCTGGGGGCATCACAATGCCGGATTTCGAGCTGTACTACAAAGCTGTGATCACAAAGACAGCATGGTACTGGCACAAAAACAGACACATAGACCAATGGAACAGAATAGAGAGCCCAGAAATGGACCCTCGGCTCTTTGGGCAACTAATATTTGATAAAGCAGGAAAAAACATCCGGTGGGAAAAAGACAGTCTCTTCAATAAATGGTGCTGGGAAAATTGGACAGCTACATGCAAGAGAATGAAACTTGACCACTATCTCACACCATACACAAAAATAAACTCCAAATGGATGAAAGACCTCGATGTGAGACAGGAATCCATCAAAATTCTAGAGGAGAACATAGGCAGCAACCTCTACGACATCGGCCAAAGCAACCTTTTTCATGACACATCTCCAAAGGCAAGAGAAACAAAAGATAAAATGAATTTATGGGACTTCATCAAGATTAAAAGTTTCTGCACAGCCAAGGAAACAGTCAGAAAAACTAAGAGGCAGCCCACGGAATGGGAGAATATATTTGCAAATGACACTACAGATAAAGGACTGGTATCCAAGATCTACAAAGAACTTCTCAAACTCAATACACGAGAAACAAATAAACAAATCAAAAAATGGGCAGAAGATATGAACAGACACTTTTCCAATGAAGACATACAAATGGCTAACAGACACATGAAAAAATGTTCAAAATCATTAGCCATCAGGGAAATTCAAATCAAAACCACACTAAGATACCACCATACGCCAGTTAGAATGGCAAAAATTGACAAGGCAAGAAACAACAATTGTTGGAGAGGATGTGGAGAAAGGGGATCCCTCCTACATTGTTGGTGGGAATGCAAGTTGGTACAGCCACTCTGGAAAACAGTGTGGAGGTCCCTTAAAAAGTTAAAAATTGAGCTACCCTATGATCCAGCCATTGCACTACTGGGTATTTACCCCAAAGATACAGATGTAGTGAGGAGAAGGGCCATATGCACCCCAGTGTTCATAGCAGCAATGTCCACAATAGCTAAATCGTGGAAGGAGCCGAGATGCCCTTCAACAGATGACTGGATTAAGAAGTTGTGGTCCATATATACAATGGAATATTACTCAGCTATCAGAAAGAATGAGTTCCCAACATTTGCTGCAACATGGACGGCACTGGAGGAGATAATGCTAAGTGAAATAAGTCAAGCAGAGAAAGACAATTATCATATGATTTCTCTCATCTATGGAACATAAGAACTAGGAAGATCGGTAGGGGAAGAAAGGGATAAAGAAAGGGGGGTAATCAGAAGGGGGAATGAAACATGAGAGACTATGGACTATGAGAAACAAACTGAGGGCCTCAGAGGGGAGGGGGGTGGAGGAATGGGATAGACCGGTGATGGGTAGTAAGGAGGACACGTATTGCATGGTGCACTGGGTGTTATACGCAACTAATGAATCATCGAACTTTACATCAGGAAAAAAAAAAAGAAAGAATGCTCTCCCCAATATTCCCACCCCACCCCATTTCCTCTTTGCTGCAAAAGCGTGGGTGTTAGGAAATGGATATTAGAGATCGGCTGGATCTCAAACAACTCAGATGGCAACTTAGTCCACAGTGGAACAAACTCTTACCCAGCACCTGGTGCGTGGCCGTAGGGCCCTCCGATGGGCACGGAGAGGGAGGGAAGTGCTGGGGGGCGTGGTGGCAAGGCCCTCCCTGCCGCCCGTGGCCAGAGAGCCAGAGTGTCGGACAGAACTGCAATCTGAGTGTCTGGGCCCCAAACCTGCCCCTGTGGCATGAGACATGTTGTTCGCCTCTCACCCCGGCTTCCTCATCTGTAAAATGCTGGTACTAACAGCCGCAGCAGGACGTTATTTCTCTCCCTTCTTATATCGCCCTCATTCCACCCCGTGCATCCTTCACGGCTCACTTCTGCTCAGAGATCTGAGCTGTCTGCCCCTGCACTTCCTGTGCTCTGCTGCTGCTGCTTGCTGTCCACAAGCCTCTGTCACGCCGTCAGACGTTTCCATCTTCCTTTCAGAGGGGATGTGCTGCCGCCTTCATTACGGGGACAGTGTCTGGAAGGCGGAGCTGCCTTTATGCTTGCTGTTGATTCCCTCTGGGATCTGGTACAGGACCGGCACCGGGTGGGAACTCCAGCAAGAGGTGTTTAAGCGGGAGGGGCCTGTGGGTCAGAAAAGTCAATCCACTGGATGGGCCATGGGAGGGCTGGCTCAGTGTGTACTGAGGATGCGGCCTGCCATTGCCGACACTTAAAGGAGGTGATAGGTGGATGGCTGGAAGGACGGCTGGAATGATGGCTGGATGCATGGACACATGGACGCACAGACAGAATGACCTTTCTCTGGGGAGATCTCTCGGGCCTCTTGGTCCCTTCAAGTTTACCCTGAATCTTTACCTCCTTTCCTTCTCCACAGGCTCAGTTATTCCTCCCAAGCTGCACCCTAAGTGTCAAGGGGAAGGTTGGTTCATTTTCTCACTTGCTTACGTCATGTAATTAAATAATATAAAAACAAATCATTGTCATGTCCCAAACATTTCTGCCAGGGCTATCAGCCTCCTAACTAATACCATTGCTTGGCAGACACCGGGCAGCCTGTCCCCCTGAGCTCCCTCTGAACCCCCAACAGGTCATGCCAGGCCCAGTGCAGCCTGCATTGAGCCCCAGCCAGCGACCTCCTCTCCTGCCCACCCCGGAGACACGGACACTTCTGCCAAGTTCAGTGTGAGGAGCCCAATGCCATCACATGCCCAAGGACATGGTTCCAAGGTCACGTAGGAGAACAGGCTCTGTCTTTGAGGAAATGCTGGCATATGGTCCTTTCAGAGCTTCCTTCCACCGCCTTAATGCTGCCCAACCCACAGCCCATCCCCCAGTAAGCCTTCCCTGATTCCTCAGAGTGCACCCCGCTCCGGCCTTCACAACCTCCTGACTACTCTGTGGGGAAGGCAAACCTGTCTCTTTCCTCCATTCCTATCTCAACCCCAGCCCATCAGAGAGGGCATCTTTCCCTAGTTTCTCCCCCAAAGGGCATTTTACGAAACACCTGAAGGGTACTCCTTAAAACTGTCAAAGTTATCAAAAACAACAAAAGTCTGAAAAATTGTCACAACCAAGAGGAGCTAAGGAGACACAATGACTAAATGGGATGAGGTATCCTGAATGGGATCCTGGATCAGAACAAGGACATTAGGCAAAAAATAAGGAAATCTGAACAAAGGCTGGGAGTCAACACTGGTTCATTGCTCAGGACACACCCACCACTAATGCGAGATGTACCAACAGAAAAACTGTGTGGGGTCTACAGGGACTCTTCCTACTATCTCTGCAGTTTTTTGTTAATCTGAAACTGTTGTAAAATCAGGTTATTTTTTTAAAAGTGAATGGAAGGATCTGGGCCCCCAACCCCACCTGCCCTGAACGATAACATATATGCCCCCAGGGCAGAACGTGTTCACATACTGTCTCACTGCCATTTGGTGCCCCAGGAAGTTCAAGTTCCTTCAAGACAAGAGCCAAGTCTTCCCTTCCTCTTACTTCATGGATAGATTCTCAACACAGGGCCAAGCATGTAACAGGCACTTAATAAACGCCTGATGATTGTTTAAAATACCTCAGGACCTCAGAAAGCTATGGAGGCGGGAAGAGATGGTAAGTGGGCCAACTACCTACCAACCTGTGCTACTTATTTCAACCTGTTTTTCAACGAGGTCTATGGGTTCCATGTCCACATGACTGCAAATTCCCAATAAATAGATCAAAATTAACAAGGGTAACTGAAAGTGTCCGTCCAGACTAACAGAGAGATGTTGCCCAGACTTCCATAACAGCAGCCTGTCCTCCAAGGCAGATGGCCTGTCTTCCTTCTGCTGCTACGTGCTTGGTTCTGGTCCTGCCTCTGCCATCAGGTGGCTGGGTCCACTCAGGTCGGCCTCAGTTTCCTGCCTGTGCAATGATAGGACTGCATCAGCGGACCTCTGAGGCCCTTTCCAACCCAAACAGTACCGGGCTCTTCAGACACGATGGGGCCCCCGAGGGGCTGGCCCACCTGCATCAGAGCCCTGCCGTGGACCTGAGAGACGAGCACCTGGAGAGACAGCCTTGCCTCTGACTTTTTACTCCAAATACTCCCAGCTAAATTCCTCAAAGCCCCGTCCTGCCATCTCTCCTCTAGGGCCAGGATCTCGGCAGTGACCCAGCCCCCAGCACAGGCTTTCCCGAACTTCTGTCCTTCCGTGCTGGAAGGGAAATAGGCCAGCCACAGCAATCCTACCCAGATGGTCTTCTTTGTTTTGTTTTAAATCGGGAGGACATTCTACTACAGATTTTTTTAAGATTAAATCACAGAATCTCCAGGATGGCAGTCACTTCAAAAATCATTCAGTTCAGAGCTATCTAGAACAGTCAGACTCATGGCAACGGACAACAACAGAGGTGGTCAGGGGCTGGGAACAGGGAGCAGAGTTTTGCAAGATGAAAAGAGCTCTGGAGATGAGCTGCACAACAGTGCAAATGTACTTAATGGCCCTGAGCTGTAAAATGGTTAAAATGTCTGTTGTGCTCCTTAAGTTGTGGCAACAGTTTTTCAATTTAATTGAAATTAACAAATAATAGTTCATGACAAAAACATAACTCCGTTCAAACCATTAATACCATGCATGAGTGAACTTCACTCCACAGCATCCTTTCTAAGACGTCCATACCCCAGCAACACCACTGACACTCGCTCCAGCTGTGCTCTGACCCAGGCATTGAGATGAGATGGGTGGCACTAGGGAAGGGAACAGTGGGGAAAGGAGCAAGGGAAACACAGACATGTGTGGTTCTTGCCCTCTGTAACTGGGTGCTGGGGAAACAGAGGCTCGCGTTATTTTAAACACACACACAGAGACTCCAGACCAGTTCTCGTCCCTCCCCGGCTCCGTTCTCTATAACAGGAGACCTTGGAGGAGCCCTTCCTGGGTTCCTCTATCAGCTGGCTTCTGGCTGCGTTGACCCAATGGGAAGCATTAGTAGGAGACTGGAGGGTGGGAAAAAGGGAGAAGTCAGAATCTCTCTGTCTCCCAGGAAGTGTCTATGGCAACAGACGCTTCTCCTAACCGGCTCCTTCTCCCATCGGAAACACCTGCCCCACAGCTCCAGTTTCCACCAGATGACAGACCTGTCCCCACCCCTGGGCTCTGGTAAGACCACGTCTTCCCTCTGACCCTCCAGCCTAGAGGGAACAGCTACTTTCTGCTGTAGCTAAGCTCTGAGTTGCCTCACTATCCCTTTTGGCTTGAAACTCCTCCATCACGTTGTATTAGATGCCCAACATTGTGAAAATTCACAGTGCTGTCTACTTTCCCGGTTGGGCTCTGCCTCATGATACCAGCTCCCTGGTTATGGAAGAGTGTTGAGCCTGGAAGGCAAAGGCAAAGACCCCTTTGGTCTATTACTTTCCACGCAACTCATCAACAGGCTTGTGCTGCAGAAGAACAACTCTGAGTGACTAAGGAAGGTGCTCAAACATCCTGTCATCGCAGGGATCTGAACGGCCAGCTCTAGAGCTCCCCATCTATGGCTCAGGGGACCTACCACACGCTTCCAGATATGTTTGGGTACCCAATGGCCAGATGTGTTAGAAACCACTGAGCAGAGAACAGAGGGGTACCTTTGGTGGAAGAAAGGGTCTGAAGCAGTTCAGGGAGGCCTGGGGAAATGCCAATGACCCCCCTGTTCTCAGCCCGCCCCCGGCGGAAACACACAAACCCTTATCAGGTGCAGCATTTGGGGACCATTCCCTTCTAATCAGGAGTGATCTTGCTCACAGACCTGCACTGTCCACAGTGGTGACCAGTAGCCACACGTGGCTTTTTCTCATTTTAATTCAAGCTAATTAAAATTAAATAAAGTTTATTTATTTATCCTGGAAGGGTTATCATGACAAAACATAACTCCGTTATGTAACCCTTCCATTGCACAAGCCGTATTTCAAGTGCTCACCTGTGGCTCGAGGCTGCTGTGTTAGCGTAGACATAGAACATTCCCGCGTTTGGGACAGGGCTATCGGTGGATTAAAGTGCCTTTGTCAACAGAGAAAGAAATGGAACCTCATGATACAAATTAACCAATTGCACTTTAACCACCAAACATTCTCCAGCTACATGTGTGACCAAAAGAAGATGGCATTTTTATGCAGAAAGGGCTTTTAGTTGTGCCAGCGGAGGCTTCGGGCTGGGAGGAAGAGGCAGAGATGATTTTCCAAAGCCTCTTCCACAGATGCATGAATTGAGAGCTGATAGGATAAATGCCAGGATGCAAACCCACGGAGTGAGGAGCTTTTTAGAAAGGAAAGAGAGTTATTTACTTAAATGGAAAAAAGAAGATATAACATGTTTACTCTTTACTTGGTTCTTTTAAGAAAAGAAAAGAAACAAAAGCGCACCCGCTAAAACGTATCTAACTACAGCACAAGTTAGCAGGCCAGGCATGCTGGGCGAACGAGACAGGATATTTAAACTGTCTGCCCTGACAAGAAAATTAAAGACAACTGAGCACGGCGCTAAGCCTGGAGAAACGGAGACACTTCTTTGCCTTGTACCTTCTCTTGCCGCAGCTTCTCGCTAGCAAGAAACAGCTCTATTTCCGGTTCATTCAGAACCTCCAGGAGTCCCCCCTTATCCACAGAGGATGCCGCCCAGGGGCCATCGGAGACTGCGGCTGGCAGAGAACGCTCGGTGCGCTGCCAGCGTGCCTCGTCTTACTGCATTTCACCTGAGCGTGCTTCGCAGACGTCGCATTTTTTAGCAAGTGAAGGTTTGTGGCCACCATGCATCGAGCAAGTCTTTCAGCGCTCTTTTTCCAAAAGCATTTGTTCACTTCGTGTCTCTGTATCACCTCTAGAAATACTTCAAACCTGTCATTATTATTATATTGGCCATGGTGATCTGTGATCCGTGATCTCTGATGTTACTGTTGTAATCATTCTGGGTACCACGAACCGCGCCCATGTAAGATGGAGAACTTCCTTAATCAATAAAGTATGCATTCTGACTCCAGCCACTCCCGTCTCTCCCTCTCCTCAGGCCTCCCTAAGCCCTGAGATACAACAGTATTGAAATTAGGTCGGTTAATAACCCTACGACGGCCTCTAAGTGTTCACGTGAAACGAAGAGTCACAGGTCTCTCACTTTATTTTTTTTTTTTTAAGATTTTATTTATTTATTTGACAGAGATAGAGACAGCCAGCGAGAGAGGGAACACAAGCAGGGGGAGCAGGAGAGGAAGAAGCAGGCTCATAGCGGAGGAGCCCGATGTGGGGCTCGATCCCATAACGCCGGGATTACGCCCTGAGCCGAAGGCAGACGCTTAACCACTGTGCCACCCAGGCGCCCCACAGGTCTCTCACTTTAAATCAAAAAGCTAGAAATGATTAGGCTCAGCGGGGAAGGCCTGTCAAAAGCTGAGACGGGCTGGAAGCAAGGCCTCTTGGACCAAACAGTTGGCCGAGTTGTGCACAGAAAAGAAAAGGTCTTGAAGGAAATGACAAGTGCCACCCCAGTGAACACACAAATGATAAGAAAGCAGAACAGTCTTATTGCTGATATGGAGACAGTTTGGCTGGTCTGGATAGATGATCAAACCAGCCACAACATTCCCTTAAACCAAAGCCTCATGCAGAGCAAGGCCCTGACTCTCTTCAATTCTGTGAAGGCCAAGAGAGGTGAGGAAGCTGGAGAAGAAGAGCTTGAAGCCAGCAGAGGTGGGCTCGTGAGGCTTGAGGAGAGAAGGCCTCGCCACAACATAAACGTGCACGGTGAAGGAGCAGGTGCTGCTGGAGATGCCGCAGGAAGGCATCCAGAAGATCCAGCTAAGATCATTCTCGAAGGGGGCTACACTCAACAGCAGATTTTCCATGGAGACCAAACAGCCTTCTATTAGAGAAGATGCCATACAGGACTTTCATAGCCGGAGAGGAGAAGTCAGTGCCTGGTTTCAAAGCTCCAAAGGACAGGCTGACTCTCTTGTTAGGGACTAAAGCAACTGGAAGCTTTAAGCTGAAGCCAATGCTCACTGACCATTCTGAAAATCCTAGGGCCCTTAACAATTACGCTCGATCTATTCTGCCCGTGCACTAGAAACGGAACAACAAAGCCTGGATGACAGCACATCTACTTACCACACGGTTTACTGAATAGTTTAAGTCCACTGCTGAGAATTACTGCTCAGAAAAGATTTATTTCAAAGTGTTACTGCTCATTGACAATGCACCTGGTCACCCAAGAGTTCTGATGAAGATACACCACAAAATTAATGTTGATTTCACGCCTGCCAACACAGCATCCATTCTGCAGCCCGTGGATCAAGGAGTCATTTGGACTTTCCAGTGTTATTATTTAAGAAATGTATTTTGTAAGACTATAGCTCCCATCTGTAGCGATTCCCCTGATGGATCTGGGCAAAGTCGATTGAAAACCTTCTGGAAAGGATTTACCATTCTATATGCCATGATGTATAGGAAGAGGTCAAAATATCAACATTAACAGGAGTTTGGAAGAAGTTGACGTATCACAACAAACAACTCCTAGAACCAAGGAAAGGTAATCGCTAACATTAACATTTATCATTTGCTAAGCACACCCTACCCACATCGTCTCATTTGATCTTTATATCAAATCTGGGGATGGAGGTATTGCTAGCCTTTTTATTTCACACATAAGAAACACCAGGCACAAAAAGGCATATCTGTCTGAAGTCTCAAAGGTAGTAAAGGAGAGATCCCGGATTCCAAGTTGGACAGCCTGCTTCCAGAGGCTGTACCCACCATCACCCCAATACATACACGAGAGGAGAAAGGTCCCAGATTCAGCGTCTGTATTAATTACATATGCCACACAAAGATGTTTCCAATTCCACCAAAGCCTGATTGCACACGCACCTTGCGCATGGGCACTGGATAAGATTTAGATACTCTGGTTGCAGTTCTAGGCCTTCAAGATTGCATGTATGTACCTCTTTCAGGCACACAGAGAGGGTGGTCCTTCATGGATAATGCCCAGATCATTTTTCTTTGAAAACAGCATAGAAAAAAATAATGACACATTTTTAGCAAGAAAGGAGATGCCAGAAGGTAATTGCTTTCCAAATTACTGTAAGTTATAAATGGATCAATGATTTTCTCTAGAGTTGGAATCAACAGTAATTAGCAATATGCAAATCCCACCCTGAGCCCTTTGCTGCCCACAATGAAGGGGGAGGTGCTCTGAGCAGTCATTTGCATTCATCTGGAGGAGGCCCAGATGGGTGCACACCAAATGGGGTTTGCAGGCTGTGAACTGAAGGAAACTGGAGGGGAGCAAAGTAAATCTATGTCTTGCTGGAGTTGGGGCCCAGGCCTGAGGGGGCTCCTCAGAGCTCTTCTATCAATAGTCCTGCCCCTGTCCCCAGGTCGGGCCTGAGTGGGGAGAGCAAAGAAGAATCTGGATCAGACATACAGCGAGATTGGGGGAAAGGTGGGGAAACGGTCAGGGTTAATTTCTGAGTGGAACTGATCTGTCTGCCCCTTTAAGGAAGAAGTTGGCCTGGGTGGGAGAAACGAGCACTGGATGAGAAGCCTGGGAGCCTAAGCACCAGTCCCGGCTCTGCACTTCAGCCCTGCGGCTGGGAGCCAGTCGCCTCACCTCGTAGGTACTTGTAAGAAGAGAGGATTGGACTAGGTGTTCCTTAGGGTTCCCTCCGTTCATTTATTCATTCACTATGAGCACTTACCCTATCTACCGTGTGTCAGGCACTGTGCCAAGCACTACGGACAGAAACCCACATAAAACTTGTTCCCACCATCGGGAGCTCTCAGTTTGCCAAGAACAAAGAATGTGTAACAAGATCATCTTTTTTTAAAAGATTTTATTTATTTGACAGAGTGAGAGCGTGCACACAAGCAGGGGGGAGGGGCAGAGGGAGAGGGAGAAAGAGGCTCCCTGCTGAGCAGGGAGTCTCACGCAGGGTTCGATCCCAGGATCCTGAGATCACAGCCTGAGCCAAAGGCAGATGCCCAACCAACTGCGCCACCCACGCGCCTCGACCAGATCATCTTAACAATGTATTTTAAGTACCCCAGGATACATATGAAAGGGTTCATTCCAAGGGAATCTGGATGGCTTCTTGGAGGAGGTGACATATGGGCTGGACCTTCATTTCCAAGCAATTCAGTCGTAACTGCATCTGGGGCCATAGAAGGTTTTAAGGCAGTGCTCCTTGAGCTTTTATGAACACATGACTCATTGGGAAACACCTATAAAATGTCCATTCTTGGGGCCCATCTCTCACAGAGTCCCATCAGTCCCTCTGGGAATGGGACTGAGATCTGCATTGGAGCAAACTCACGAGTGACTCTGGGGCAGTGGGTCTGCGGACCACATTCTGAGAAAGGACTGCTGCAATCCTTCTTGATTCTATGTGTATTGTTAAAAAAAAAAAAAATCCTAAGGGCTGTTTTCAGATACTTGACAAGACACTTGACACTTGATAACTCCCGAAACCTCCACACGGTTGTCCCCTCCCAAGAAGCAAACTAACCGCTACTGGCAGCAGTGATGCCACCAAGAGCGTACAAAGAGCCTCTTCAGACTTGGAGCCCATATTCCATTCGTTCCTTGGGCAAAGGGCCAGGGATGCAGCATCTGTCCACAGCTGCCCCCAAAGCAGTCTGGGAAAATGTCCCCAAGCCGTTCACCTGGTCCCTCCCTGCTGACTGCTGACCGGTCCCTGCGCTGGAGGCCCCTGTCTTCTCCAGCTTCCTAACTCTGCCACCCCTGTCACAGCAGACTGTATCCAGCACCCGCCTGGGAAGCAGAGGGCACGGAGGGCCTAATGGTAGAGAAAGCCACACTGTCCTGAACAGAATGCTCACCCTAGATCTGCACCTGCCTGGCTCCACACGGTCAGGCAGGCCTCAGCTCAGATGTCATTTCTTCCGAGAGGCCCCCCTCCCCGACCAGCCCACCTAACACCTCGTCAGTCTAGCCTCCTCTGGCGTATCTGGGATGGCCCTTAAATGGTGATCCCCGATCCGTCATGCCTCCAGGTCCTCACGCCTCACAAAGTCTTACCCCCTTGGTTCTAGGCTGCTCCTGAGACCTGCTTTAACCACAGACCATGGGAGAGGTGACGCTGTGCCTTAGGAAGCTCTGGCAGCTTCCCCTTCTGTGCTTTTGGAAGCCTGGGGCCCTGATTTAGGAAGTCCAGCTCCCCTCCTGGACAGAGTAAGTGCAGGCGCCCCAGGGAGAGTGAGAGGCCCCAAGACCACACGGAAAGAGAGAGAGAGACTCTGCAAACCCGCCAGCCATGCAGCCCACACAGGTGACCATCAGCAAGATTTGAAAAGAACCCATCCTGCTGACTCCAAGCCTGATCGTAGAATTGTAAGCAAACTGAATAGGTGTGGTTTTTTTTTTTAAAGATTTTATTTATTTGAGAGAGAAAGAGAGAGAGAGAGAAAGCACGAGGGGAGGGGGGCAGAGAGAGAAGCTCAGCGGGGAGCCTGATGCAGGGGCTCAAACCCAGGACCCCAGGATCATGACCTGAGCCAAAGGCAGACGCTTAACCGACGGAGCCGCCCCAGGTGCGGTATCTGAAACCCCTGAGCTTCAGGACGGTGTCTTATGCACCAACTGATCCCTGACACTGTATCACACTGTTTCACCTTCTTCGTACTATTACTACAAAGAAACAAAAGTCTCTGACTGCCTCGTCTAGAAGGTAAGCTCCGGGGAGCGGCTGTTTGCTCAATGCTGCATCCCCACCACCTGCGCCTGGCCTGGCACAGAGCAAGAGCTCCCCAGTGTTGGTTGAACGAATTCACCACGGCTCATCTGAACCTCAGGTCGGACCAGCGGCAAAATACAAGCTAAGAATCCAATGCCCAGGAGCTTCTGAGGCTGTCAGAGCGAGAGTCAGAAAGACATGTTGATTTTCCATTAACGAACTTCACACTCATTAGAGCCAACTTTAAAGGCTAAGGAAAAATAGTTAGGAATTTTATGCTCGTTCAGAGGCACCAGAAACAGCTGGCTAGTGAGCAGTGAGAGCTACAGCTCCCCGGGGGTCACAGGACGCAGCAGCCAGGACCACATGGCCCTGGCGCCCATCTCTGCACAGTCCCAGAGCCACAAGCTGGCCTCCTGCGCTCCCTTCCAGTGCTCCGTGCTCCAAGCTTGCCCACCCTGAGTAATGACATTTCCCCAGCAGACCTCAGCGGCCACCTCCTGCAGAGCCCAGCCAGCTGCCGATGCCAGAGGAAGCCAGGGGGCCCCTCCGAGGTAGGCAAGCTGGCTACACACAGGACAAAGGGAACTGGGGCGGAAAGAGGCTTCCTGACTGCTTTTTGCACAAATGGCCCCCTGACCCCAAGCCCCTTACTCCCATTTGCATTCTCTTCTGGTCTCTCTGTCTTTCCCTCCCTATGTTGGCGAGGGCCTGAGGCTCTCTAAGCAGCAACTGGCTGCCAGGAAAGCAAGGGGAAAGCACCAGAGTGCCACCTGCCAGGATCTTCAGAATCCCTAAATCCTTGACAATGGGATTTGGGGGGAGACCCGGTCCACCCCCTTATCTTGAATTTTTCTAAGTTCCCTTGTCTTCTCTTTATGGGGATTCTCTCAGCACTTTTGTGAAAGCTACATTAGGTAATGTATGTCACGTAGTGGTTCTCACACCTTGTTGCAATCAGAATCATGTGGAGGACTTGCTAAACCACAGATTTCTAGGGTTCATCCCAGAGTTTCAGTAGGTCAGGAATGAACCCCCGAAATTTCCACTTCTAACAAGTTCCCAGGTGATACTGATGCTGCTGGCCCAGGGACCACACCTTGAGAACCATTCACTTAACATAGGAGAAACATAAATACGAACATCTACACACACACACACACACACACACACACACACACACACACACGGAGCTCAGATTTTTCTGGAATTGTCCCAATTTTTAGCCAATGGAAATATATAAATCATTTTAAACTGTCCCTACTACAGCCCTCAAGGGGCTGTCAAAAAAGCAGCCTTGCAACAGAGTGACTGTAAAGGAAGCACATATATATATTTAAATATTCATATTTATATATATATACACATATACATACACACATATATAAATATTCCGAAGGCTCAGAAACTGGTGTTCCTCATATGTCCAGAAAGAAGCTGGAGAGTGTCTGGAGAAAAGGAAGAGGCATCACGCATCTCCTGAATCCATTAGCCAGGGAGGAATTTGAGGTGGAGGTGGGCTTTGGGGGCTGGGGGGGGGGGTGTTAGTGTACCAGCCTCGAAAGAACCTCTTCCTCCAGCTCTACGATCCATGAACCGTGTATCCGTGTATCCATGTCTCACAACCACAGCAGGCTCAGGCCCCCAGACCTCCCTCCAGACCTGCTCTATGACTCAGGTTACGCACAATCCCAGGTCAGACTACTACGCACTTGATGAGTTCCTTCTTGGGGAGACTCGAGTGTCCTTAAGGACGCAAGGGCCAGGGAAAGGGCAAGTGGGCAGTTAGTGTTTCGTGAGGACAGACCAGGAAGTTTGGGAAGATGAAGAAGTTCTGGAGATGGGGGGCGGGTGATGAATGCAGAACAATGGGAATGTACTTCACGCCACAGATCTGTACCCGTGAAGATGGTGAAAATGGTACATTTCCTGTTATATATACTTGACCACAATTTTAAAAATCAAGAAGATAAACGTGCAATCAGTGAGATAAGTTGTATCTGATTAGTTACAAATTACCTTCATAAAGTTGTCAAAAAGTATTGGATGGAGCACAGAAAGACAAAAGAGAATGTTCTGCGGTTATCTCTGCCTAATTGTGTGGGTGGTCTGATTGTAATAACACATACTTCTGAATAAGGCAAAAAGATCTTCAGGATAAATAAGAAGCAATATTCCTGGTGAATATCCAACACCCTTCGCTTCTTTTCCAGGCTCTCAGACAGTATTCTGATCTACGGTGGGGGCTTTCTCAAGAACCACCCTTCACCGCACCCCCCACAAGGAGGCCATGTTTCCCGCAGGTGCATATGGCTGGGAGGGCTTCTGTTGTAAATTTCCACACCAGCACTCCACACTCCACTACGTGCCCCATTCCCGTGGGAGCAGAGTCCTATTTGGCCACAGCAGATCTGTTCCTCAGAACCTCAATGCCAAGCCAATTGAAAAAGCTGAAGTTCTAAACTCGCAGAGCAGAAGATGCCAATGACCCCCTAGAGGATCACAAATTCCAGGAGGCCCCAGCCTGGCAAGTAAATCGTCAATGGCATCCACCTCCTTCCCCCAACACACACCTGTTTACTCTCATTTTGCCCAGGAATGGAGGAAGCGTTGTCTACTTACGCTTTTCAAGCTCATCGAGGGGATCTGCCAGGTCCCACTTTAATCTCACCTCCTCAGCAGAATAACGGTTGAGTTCTCCAAACACCACGCCTCTCGCCCTCTCCCTCCTAAATGCCTACTGGACCAACCAAATCAAGGAGCTGGCACTCAATTATACATGGCCTTGAGTCTTTTCCTGGCATAAATCACTTGACAGGGTGCAAAAGGGTGGGTTTTGTAGCCAGAGAGCTTCGGGGTTGGAGATGCGCCCTGCACCTGCAGGCTGTATAACTTTGATCCTGAGTCTTGGAATCAGCATCTATGCTTAGAATTTAAGAAACTTAAGCAGTTAAGGTACAGAACTGAGAAGGTGAGCTACCATGGCTGCGAGAGTGCTCAGCCCTATTCAGGCACATGGCAGCTACTGAACACACTACTGAGCTTCCAGACGCTGAGGAGCACCTGTTCCCCCCACCCCTCACCCCCGCCCCGGCACCTGGTTCTCAAGCTTGGCTGCACAGGAGAGTCTGGTGGACAGCTTCGGATGCCCAGAGATCCTGGAGTGAGGCTCGGGTATCTATTCTTCTAAAGCTCCCTCAGCCACTTCCCTGGAGCGAACAGCACAACACGGAGTTCAACAAATGTTCGAGAAGGACTTAATCAACTGATGGAGATGCAGAGTTCTGTGACAATATGATTGACAGGGAGGGACTATTCCTTGCAGGCATCGTTATTATTAGGTTCCATTTTAATCAAGAGAAAACTCCATAGAATATTAGATGCCTCCAGATGAGCATTAACTGAGCTGCCCAACACTCGGTCTTAAGCCAAGGGTCCCAACAAAGTTGTTGTTAATTATTCGACAGCAGTGTCTCTTCACATACTGAGATTCCTTATTAGAGAAATAACCACCTTCGCCAAGACATACCTTGTTTGCTACAGTTGTGAAAAAATAAAGGGGTCATGGAAGAATTTGGGGTGGAAGAGCTGAGAAGCCCAGTGGTCTATAAATAGCTGGATGGTTACTAGAGTTGATGGCAAAGTCAGTAAGTGGAGAACGGCGAAGGGGGGGATCCTCATTAACTACAAAAATCATTAGCAAAGAAAGAAGGAAAGGGGAGGGCTGAAAGTAGAGGTATTGAGCTGCCAAGGGAAGGCTATTCTGGAGATGGAGATCAAAGCTGGAGTAGGTTCTGTGAGTCAGGTCCCAAGAGAGGAGCAGAGAGTGGGTCATCTCCTGCATCCATCCGTGGTTTTCCACAAAAATAAGGCAAGAGGTTGGAACGTTCAGGGCATTTAAATGGCCACAGTCTCTGTCTTCCATAGCTATGCTCAGGGTTGTATGACAGCACTCCTGGCAGGCACAGAGGTCTGCAGAGGTGACCCTGACCCTCTCCATGCCATCCATGGACATGAGGGGTCCTCCATGATCGGAGCAGTAGTCAAGGCGAGACTCAGAATGGAGTCAGGGACCCAGATGAGCCCAGATTCCAGGCAGCCATCCCTAGCTGACGCCTGCTCCCCAAGTCCCAGCTCCTTGGTCTCTCCAAGTTCTCCTGGGTCCTGCCTTTGAGTAGGGACAGCACTGACTCCTGCCGTGACCCATGACCTAAGAAGGAATTCACTCCCTTTGACTTGATTCTTTCAGCTAACACATGCTGTGTTCCTACTCTGTGTCAGCCAACAGGGAGGTACAGACGCAGAGGATGATGTCAGATGAATGAATGAATGCTAAATATTAATAGTAACACTAATATTAACCAGCATTTGCTAAACCCATGTCAGATGCTAGGCTCTGTGCTAAGTGGTGTATATTACCATTTTGTCCTTAGCCCATGAAGAAGGCATTATTATTCCAGTTTTACAGATTAGGAAACTGAAGTTCAGAGAATTTAAACAGCCAGGCCATGTGGCATATAGGGATTGGTGGAGCTGAAACTGAGGCCGCAGCTGCCTGGGCTCAGAACCTAACTGAACAATGAGGCGACGGTGCTGGATAATAGGACGAAAGAACCAGACCATGCAGACACCAGCACAAGTGGAGAAAAGGAGGGAGAGATCCTGGGCGGGAGAAGGCAGGGGTGCCCTGCAGTGGGGTGAGGTGGGGGTCCAAGAACATGGCTGTTTTCTGCTGAGAGGAACCCATACACATTGGGCCAGCAGTTTTTCAAATTTGATTCTGACTGCCTTTACATGCGGAACGGGAACCATCCCTGGTGTCTGATGCTGAATGGGGATCCTGGAGAAAGATTATGGGCCCCCAGATAAAATTCAACCCCGTGGTGAATTTACATTACAACATTCTGCTTTATTTAAAAACTACAAAGGGACCACTTTCCTTTAATTCTTTGAAGATGTGTGTGCATGCTCACGTGTGAACTTGTGTAAAAATTCGCCTAAACATGAGGCCCCAAGCACAGGGTGTGTAGAAGTTCTACCTTCTCCCTCACAGCAGATATGCGTGTAACTGAGAGGATGCAGGGGCCTCGGGCTACCTTAAGAACAGTGGCCATAATTTATTAGTATATGCTGTACCCTTTAGAAAGGGAAAAATCCATCACATGGCCATTGCCAGGGATCTCAAATCCTTTATAGGATTTTCCCAAGGATCCTTCATAACACCTACCCACGTGCTTCCTCGAGTAGGAGAGAAGGAAGAGCAGTGCATGTAGTGTCAAAGGAACTGGGTATATGCCAGAGCCCATCAAATCCAGGATGCCTGTAGGGGAGTATCGAGCACCCATACTTCACCAACCACGTGTGGAAAGGGGGCTGGAAATGTGTTTCAGAAGACACGCTCGCTTCTGCGGACCAGTCCTGACTCAGATCTAACCTCACCCAGACTGTCAGCCCCGGCAGGTAGAATGCATCTGGACTTGAGGCAAGGGTTGAGCAGAAAGTGTAGGAAGAGATTCAAGCAAGTGTTTACTTCCCATACCCGAGTCCTGCCAAAGACTGTGAAACACAAGTAACCCCAGGAGATAACAAATCCCACACCCCAAGCCAAGTTCAATCCCATCTGGGTTCATTATTAACCTGAGCAGACTTCCTTCCATAGTATCACAGGACATTAAGATGGTAGAAAATTCTGTCATATGCGAGAGGAGGTGGGGGATGCAAGAAAACAGAATATGTACTCATTGCCAGGAAAGTCGGAGCCAAGTGGGTCTGCTGGAGACTCCTGCTTTCAGAGAACATCAGTGTATTCACAGTGGCTCTCGCAGATTTTTCTGGAAAACCTCTCTCTTCCAAGATGCAATATCATGCCTTTGTTATCAGACTAGGCCTTCCAGGAGGCAAGTCCACATCCTCCGATGCCCCATTCAGATAAGTCTTCTTGAGCATGGGGAACCATGGCAAGTTCCTTCCCCCTCCACTGGCATCTTCTCACGGAGCCTACTAAGCAAGTCTGCTCACAGGGGAGATTTTTAAACCACAACATCAAAGAACTGAGTAGCTGTAATCAAATATGTGTGTGTGTCTGTGTGTGTGTGTGCAGCAAGTGTCTACACACACACACACACACACACACAAATACAGCAAATGGCAATATATAAATACCCATTTGCTTAGATGTGTAGATAAAAAGATACAATCAGATGAATGGAGAACGCGGTCCCATGTTGAGCCTATGCTGTATCACCTGTGGGACTCACGCATGCTTCGGAATATCTGACAAATTGGTCATTAGGAGAACTGAGGAGTTTCCAGCAGTGAACTTCCTGAGGGAAGAGGGAGATAAGGAAAAGCTTGACCCAATGTCAAGTCCTCAAGGTGAGAGGGGAGGCATGACCCTGCTGATAGTGCAGAATCTGCCGCTTGGCCCTGTCCTTGCCCAGCCCCTGAGCTGTATCACTTGGGCCCTATTAGCCGGTATCAGCTAGCATTACGGAGCGTCATGGCATCCATGCAGTTTCGTGTGCATCAGCTCATTTAGCCCCTAAACAATCCTGAATCAGATACCACTGTTTTAGTCCTATTTCACAAATAAAGGTGTTAAAGCTTAAAGAAGTAAAGAACTTTGTCCAACACAGACAGCTACTGAGTGGGAGAACCAGGCTTCAAACCCTAAACAGTCTGAACCCATTATGCAGATTCTAACCTCACACTGTCCCGATCCCCCAGGGAGAGAGGACCCTCAAGAAAAAATGAAAGAGACCTACGCCTGACTGCTCTTTAAGGCAGCAGCTGCAGGCAGGGCTGCTTCGGGAAGCACAAAGTAAAGACAGCTATTCCCTCCAACCGTGCCACAGACTGCCATGCTTTAGCACCTCGAAAGTTCTGGGGCATTACTGATGCCTCCGTGGACGGGCAGGTGTTCATGGAGGGAGACTGTGCTGCTTTGTGGCGGAAGGTGGTGGAGGTGGGGAGAAGGCAGAGTGCCCTGTGGCCATGGCCATGTCCAGCCGAGGTAGACATACACAGTTGGCCCAGAGGCAGGTGCCGAGCGGAAACCTGCAGCAGCTGACCAGACTTGCTTATTAACTTCATGGGAAACTTCCTGGGTACACCCGGGAACACCTGAGGGGCACTGGTCAGGATTGGGGTCCTGCATTAGCAAGAGGGTATGTGAGCCAAGAAAGCATAAGAGATCACTGGTGACATGACCCACTTTTAACATATAGTAAATCCAAGAGAGAGGAAGAGAGAACTATCCGATCCTCAGCCTGACCTTTTTTTGACTGATCCTGATTTCTTTCAAACTAAAAGGCCAAGTTAGATGGCAAAAAAAATATTAATAAAATGTGCATCAAAATGAGGGTAGTAGTTTCAGTTACCCAATGCCTCTCTCCCCCTAAATCATCCTCAACATTGATGAGAATCTTTGCCTTAAGTCTTTCCAAGTGTTCTGACCATCTCTGACCATGCAGGGAAATATCTACTGGCTCTAGGAGCAGAAGCCACAGCCCCTCTCCCTCAAGCCACGGGGGTATCACCCACAACCACCTGCGAGCGAGCTCATGCATACCCACACATTGTAGACAAGACAGGGTTAAAGGCTCAGCCCTGCTTTTTCTCAGCAGATGCCATGTGGAAAAGTGCTGGCCTGGAAAGGCCCTGTGGCTTCGGCAATCAGGCAGGGTAGGCTAATTAGTCAGTCTGAGATCCATGGGGGAAATGCTGACAAATTCAAGAAGCAGCAAGCGCCTGGCCCCCAGGGGTGGGGGTGGAACCACATCAAAACAGAGGGGCAGCAGGTCTGGGGGTGAGGGAAGGCCAAAGAGGTGTTCTCCAAGGAGTCCCTTACCTACTACCCTTCAGCCTTTACTCCAGAGATTATTTTCAAGCAACATTAAAGAGGTCTTACCCAGAAACAGACCCATAAATACGGAGAACACACTGGTGGTTGCCAAAGGGGAGGGAGTGGTGGGAAGGGGGAAAAGGAGTGAAGGGAAGTGGGAGGTGCAGGCTTCCAGTTAGGAATGAATAAAGTCAGGGGGATGAAAGGTACAGCATGGGGAATAGAGTCAATGGTACTGGAATAACGGTGTATGGTGACAGATGGGAACTACCCTGTGGTGAGTGCAGCATTCTATAACATACAGAATTGTCCAATCACTATGCTGTACACCTGAAACTAATGCAACACGTAGGTCAACTATACTTCAATTTTAAAGCACAGCTTAAAAACTTGAATTATATGATTTAAAAACAAATTGAAAAATAAAGAGGTCTTACCAAGCACCAGGCACTGTGGTCATGCTTTCTCAGACATCGGTGCCTTTGAAATGGAGGAGGAGTGGTTGCAGGCAGATGATGCCAAACGTCCTAGAGGGCTGCAGGATGCACACACATGCTATTAACCATGGAATGTTGATTCTCTATCTGATGATGTGGGAGCAGAGAGCACCATTTTCTATCAAAACAAGCATGGGCATATTATGGAATACAACGCAAACTCCGCAGGAATGTTTTCGATTCTTTTTTTTTTTTTAATAGGCTCCATGCCCACTGTGGAACCCAGTGGAGGGCTCACACTCATGACCCTGAGATCAAGACCTGAGCTGAGATCAAGAGTCAGATGCTTAATCGACAAAGCCATCCAGGCACCCCGGGAACGTTTAAAACAGAGCAGAAGGCTATAGGATTAGAGCTGCACTCCCAGACACCACACCACAGGGCACACGCTCAGTGTCGTCTGGAGTTGGGGGTCATCAGTGGAAGAGTAGAATATATCTTTATTCTTTGTCTTTATCTAGCAATTCTAAGGGTTATTCATGATCTTCTCAAATTTAAGTAATAGTAATAATGGCTTAATGACTTGCCCAAGCTCACCCAGCTCATGACTGAGCTAGAAACGTAAGCTAAGTGTGTCTGATTCCACCACCTGATTTGAGAAGAGCTGGGAGAACCCAAAACCCTATTCAGACCACAAGGAGAGCACTGAGGCTCGTCAACGATTTCCCAGCTTCGCCAAGAGCAGAGAGAATACCCTGGCAGGTAGGGAGAGACGGCTATCTGGAAAAAGACCTGGACACACCCAGAGCGAGCCCGTCCCCCGATGTCCAACCAACCACTGACAGAGCCGTGGGAAACCCTAAAACAAGCAACGATTGCCCTTCCCTTACAGGTGGGGGGTGGTGGACCGTGGGTGATTCCGAGAACAAAATGTTTCTTCTTCATTTCGTGTAATACACCTTTCTTTTGATGTGTTGTGACTGCAGACATCACAGAAGCCCACCAGTTGTGAAAACCTGATTTCAATTTGATATACTGGCACACTTTCTGGACCTTGGTGGAAACATTAAATTACAGTGGTTTCCAAGTATTTCTGAAGGTTAAAATTCATAAAACTGGGGTGAGTTTTTATTTTGTCAGCATATCTTTATTTCACTTATTCCTTCGCTAGTCTTCCAGACTGAACGATACGCCACAGGCAGCAAAAGGCCGGTGTGCAGGCTGCCCCGTGAGGAGGACCTTGCCGGGGTGCTGGGGCCGGCGTCCCTGGAGGACCAGAGCCTTCCTGCCCGCACAGCCCTGCCCACAAGGCATAGTCATGGGGACGATTGGAACATAGGTTGCTGTGGAATCCACACACTCAACAGGCAGTTAGCAGGCCAACAGCTCTCGGCACTGGGGACAGAACAGCGAACCCAACAGTCACAATGTCACTTTCAATGAGTAGCTGAAACTGAGGCAAACTCACACTCTCCAATGAGTATTGATATTACCTGAGTAATTGCTCCAGGAGCCCCGTAACTGTATTCTTCACCGGCTACTGATTTAGTTCACCATCCCGGGCCTTCCGGAGTGTCCTAGCCTGTAAATGAAGATGGTGGTAACAGCCTTAACTATGAGGGCAAGGACAACGAATGGGATTAAAATCCAAAAAATTTAAAAATACATAAAACACATAAAATAGAAAACACAGTGTAGCATGTGATAATGATGTGGGCTTGGATCAGCGACCTGGGTTCAGGATATGACTCTGAACTCAGTTGTCCTGGGAATTGCAGAGAAAGGTACTTAAAACAACGTCTGGCACATAGAACCACTCCATCAATATTTTATCATGAACAATGATACACACGGGAAGATCCAGAACTGACCGCTCACTGAGTAGTACTTCCTAAGCAACCTCTGTTACCTTTCCTCTCACCCCCTTTCCGTCCTGGGGAAGTACTAAACGTTGGGGGCTGGGGACATACTAAACGTTGATGAATGTGTGTGTCCAGTCTCTGACTTCACAACAGACCAAAGAAAGAGATGACTTCGCACTCCCTTTGGTTTGGGGACCTGTCGTCCCTAAGAAGAGCTGAGAGGTGCTTGCATCCGAAGGAACCACGCTGGCCTCAGGCACCCAGGCCCATGAGGGGTTTTGTTCAAATTTTGTAGGGCTTCTCACCCTTAATAATCCAGACTGCGGCCCTGAATTCCTCACTGGATGGGGCAGTAGACGGAGCTCTCATTACATGATAAAAATAAATAAATGGAGCCAGGAGAAGAGAAGGGATACAGAATTGAGTCCACGGAGTTAAAAGAAGCTCAGCTGGGCAGGCTATCTTCAGACGGAAACGGAAACCAACTCCAGCAAAGGTAGATGTTGCGTGAACAGGCCAGGCCCGGAAAGCACGCACAGAAGGCGGAGAAAACCCCCCATCACAGCTCCCCCTGACCGCCCTCCCTCTGTGCCTCCCACCGCCTTCAGCTGGGCTGGGAGGAGGGGGCCCATTCTTACGAAGCAGCAGCAAAGGAGCCCGTGGACGATCAGAGAACAGATGTCTCCACTTCCTGCCTGGCACCTCCACGCTGCTTTCAGCTTAATTAGCCAACTGTGCTCCCCTCACACCTGGATGGGAATCTGGATGGGCTTCTGGATGGGCAACTGGAAGGCTGAGCAAACACCCGCGGGGCCGCTGAAGGGCAGTCCGTACCCTCTCCACCCTCCAGGCTCCATCTGAGCCCCAAGAGCCAGCCGCCTCTCCAAGGACGAGGACGCGGGGCTGTAGCGGGCCCCTGGACTGAGTGCAGGCAGGTCTGAACGGAAGCGGGCTCCTGAGACAGGCCTTTACTTCCCAGCAGACCCCGCAGCCCCCGCCCCACGCCGTCCCTCGGAGGGGAGGAGCAGGATCCCAAGGCACCGCGAGACTTTCTCAGCTCCTTACGTGTAGGAGTTCGTTCACTCCTGGCAAGAAAGCTAAGAAGTGAGGAGGTCACTTTAACTGCTGAAGAACAAATGCACAAAGAGATTAAATTATATGCCTCAGGTCATACAGCTACTGAGTAGCAGAACTGGGATTAAGACCCAGGCATTCCAGGGGCACCGGGGTGGCTCAGTCGGTTAAGCTCAGGCCATGATCTCAGGGTCCTAGGATCGAGCCCCGCCTGTGGTGGGGCCCCCCCCTCCCCTGCTCAGCGGGGAGTCTGCTTCTCCCTCTCCCTCTACCACTCTCGTGCTCCCTCTAGCTCTCAAATTATAAAATAAAATAAAATAAAATAAAATAAAATAAAATAAAATAAAAAAATCTTAAGGGGGAAAAAAACACCCCAGGCATTCCAGCTCTAGAATCTGCGTCCCTCACCGTGACACTAGAAGCCTGGTGGGTGAGCTCACCAGCGAACAGAGACGGGTGAACGTATTTGAGGTCTGAAGACAGATGGATGTCATTCAGCCCATCGGGCCAGAGAGCCCATATGAGCCAAGCTGCCCTCGAGAGATCAGCTGAGGAAAGAGAAGTGGTTTCTGCTCTGACCAGGTTTACTGGTTAATAATAATGGCTGATGTTTGTTGCGCACTTACCAGCACCCCAACCTTATGTTACTATTTCCATTTTACAGATGAGGGAAACTGAGACGCAGAGGGGAAGATGCACAAGGTCATGCAGATAATTCAAGGTGGAGCTGAAATTGGAGTGTAGCTCGGTCTGTCTCCAAAGGAGGTATGCTTGTCCTTCCCTGTGCTGGTCAAAAAGGCAACACTCATTCAGGTACAGGGGCCAATCAGGAGTGGGAGGACCTCTCCCCCAACCCCTGCTCTGTGCTACAGAAACCTCTGGGCCAGAAGAGCTAAACTTGGCCCTTGTCCCCATCGAGCCCACCTTTGGCTCCCTTGGCTCCCTCTGGGAATAAAGCAGAACTTGGGCTCAGCCGCTAACTCCTGCCAGCGCGGCCCTTCTCCACCAGGGAGCTGGGGATCCCAGCAGCATGTCTTCCTGAAGGTATCTGTCCTCTCCAAGCTCCTAGGAGAGCAGGCAGGTGCCTGGAGGGATCTGATCCTCCTGGTGTGAAACACTCCTGAGTCTTCTATTGGAAACCTGACCAGCCTGGTCGGTCCCCACACCCACCTGTCCTCTCGCCCCAAGAGACAGTCAAGTTGGCCCGACAGCCTCCCAAGGATGCTCTCTGTGATTTCAGATTTTTGTAAAATGGCTCTTTTGGACTTTTTGAGAGGGCTCTTTTGAAGCTCTGCATTTGGAGACACATTGAGGATTTTCAAACTCACAATCATCATTACCCATCATAAGCCCTGATAACCATCTTTAGTTTGAAATATGCTCTGAGATAACGTAGCTACTCCTACTTTCTTTTGATTAGTGTTAGCCTGGTATATTTTCCTCTATCCATTTTTAATCAATATGTGTCTTTTTTGTTACAGTGAGTTTCTTGTAGACAACATGTATTCAGGTGTTATTTTTTCATTCACTGTGACAATCTCTGTCTTTTCATTGGTTCTTTTAGACCATGGATGTCCAAGGTAATTATTGATCTGGGTGGATAAATATTGCATTTGTTCCTGTTTCCTATTTGTTGCCCTTGTTCTTCCTGTTTTTGTTTTCCACTCTTTTTTTTTTTTTTTGGTCTCTTATGGTGTTAAATGAGCATTTAATACGATTCCATTTTCTCTTCTTTCTTAGCATATCAATTATACTCACTAGTGTTTTTGTAAAACTACCATGGTCGTTCCTTTCCAGCTTTCTTTCTGCCAATCCAGACTCTCTCTCTGTTCTTCACCAAGTCCATTCCACACAAGTCACTGCTCTCTGTGGGCCACGGTGGGTTATGAGTTACTCCGTTAATAACTCAGTCCCATGTCGTTGCTGAGCTCTGCCTTTGGGAGCTGGTGATCACGGTTACCATTTACTGAACATCTATTATGTGCCAGTCACTGTCCCGGATGTTCTTGACTACTTCAGTATGGAGCATTACTATTCCAGTTCTGGGGATTGGCTGCAAAAATGTCCCTCATTCTACATTGTTTTCATCAAAAATTAGGACAGCCCTGGGTCTGAGTTGACATCTAAACCCAAATGCCACCTGTTCTTGATGGGTTAGAGCCCTGACTTCCTGCCCTCTGATTTCCTCCCTTTCTTTTCCCCATGGAGGAAGGATCACTTGGCTTTAACACCAGCAAGTGCATATTGTAATTTTTTTAATTAAATGTTTTTTTAATTTTAAAAATTTACAGCAGAGGCATTTGAGGATGAGTATTGAAAAGGATGACATCACCCCTTCTGGGCATTCTGATCTCATCTTCGCTGCAATAATAATATTGCCGTAAAATGATGGAGGCACAAAACATTTTGGAGATGCCCTGTCCACAGCTGATTCCATCACTGATGGCCATCTTGCCCATGGGATGGCCTTTGGCCTGTCACTTCTGGGAATTTGAAATGGAAACTTTGAGATTGAGCCACAGACGGGAGCAGGTCAGAAGTGGAGCTTAGCTGAGTCACACTAATGGTGAAGCACTAATGCGAGGTCAGGGCATTCTGCTGCCCCTGCTGGCCTGGGAATAGCCTGGTTCCCACCTCTCCTGCGGCCCCAGATTTTACTTGGATTCCAGCAGGCCCATAGCCCTTCCTTAAGCTAACTCCAGGGACTTCTATTCCTAGCAAGTATAGGATCTCTAAGATACATTGATTTTGCTTAAAAAAATAAAATGCACGTCATTCACAGGAATACGACAGATAGTCTCTTCTGAGCTTCAGATCATACACTGACCATACTCAAACTCCCAGGCAGGTGGGTGCCGAGTTCCCACCATGCACCTGACGCCGTGGCCGAGGCTGAACAAGGGACAGAGAGCTGGGGGGCAGCAGGCTGGTCCTATTCTATCGTGGAGGGAAGGGCCAGGAGTGAGAGAAGAAAGCCTGGCTGAGTCCCAAAGGGAACGGGAAGAAAGGACAAGGAGCCGACTTTCGCTCAGTGCTCGCTCCTCGCCTGCTGCCAGCTTGCTGGCTGCCACAAGGACGGGCTGGGTTGTTTCCCGGGCTGAGCACTTCTCCCGGAGCTGGGAAATAAACCACAACCGAACCCTCGCTGATACCTTTGCTAAGCCAATAAACCGCAGTTCGTGGGAAAGGTAAGCTCATCCAAAGACAGTTTTCACTAATGAAAAACTGCAAGATATGAAAGTCACTTTTTAATAGGAGCCTCAGGATGACTTTCCAAATTGTGTCTATATCTAGAGTGGGGGTGCTTACGGGCACACGTGCCTGGGCCTTGTGGGGGCGGGGAGAACTCTGGAAGGGAAAGCATAGTGCTAGAGAACGCCACTTACGTGTGTCCTTGAGCAAGTTACTTACACTCTTTGAGCTTCAATTTCTTCACCCATTTAAAAAAAAAGAGAGCTAAATCACCCCACAGGGTCATCGTGAGGCTTAAATAAATTACCTAACATGTAATGCCTGGCACATCGTAAGCGCTCACTGGCAGCTTTTTTTTTTTTAATTCAGCTAGACTTGGGAATTCTGTCGGTTCCTACAACAAGATCCGCCCCGCCCCCCGCAACTCCTCACTGTCTGCATAGGATAGAAAGTTCCACCCGCATTAACCTTAACCGTCTACTCTTAAAACACAAACTCCACAGCGTTCTTCTGCTACAATTTCTTTCCCTGTCTGAGGAAGTTCTTCAAGGAAAGCGGCAGGAAAGGAAGTGCCGGGCAGTGGGCCAATGTTCATCGATGTTATCTCAACACTTGGCAGCCTTTGCCTCTACCCCCCGGTCCCTGTCAGATCCCCCAGGTCCATCACTGTGCCTAGAGCTCGGGCTACACTCAGTCCACATAAGAGCAGCCTGAACTCAGGTCACAGGAGAATTTTTGTCTGACCGACTCTGGGTTTCCCATTTTAATGCAGCCAATCAGATTGTCTATTTTAAAAAGTCCAGAATTCTGGTGCCTCTTGAGAAGTTAGACATCAGGCCACACTGGGCTCTCCTTCCTCTTTTAATTGAGGCAGGCAGTTTCCAGTCTACCACAGTCCTCACCACTCCCTGTTGCTTCCCATCGCTAGCCTGGCCCCAGGGCATCTGTCACATCAGGTCCAGAGCCACGTACTTAACCCTCCCTCAGCCTTATTATGTTCTGGAAGAAGACAAACAGATGGGATTCCAGAGTCCCTAGCATGGCGCCACAAGAAAAAGGACAGTGTTTCACCCTCCAGACTTTCCCAGTAGGAAGAGAGCACTGGATGGGGAGTCTGGCACCTGAGCTGCATGTGAATTCATCCTCCCCTCTCACCTCTCTGGACTTCAGTCTCTCCTCCCGCAACTTGGGCACCTGGAGGAGTGGGACTCAGAGATTCGCGCTGATGCTGCCTTGTCCTAATGCAGAGTCACTGACTGTCAGCTGGGTAGAGCCGCACGATGACCCTGATCACCTGGCTCATAGTCAGAGCTCATCCCATCAGAAAGAGGCTGAGCAACAGGGACAGGGCGGACTCGGGCAGCTGCTCTGGAAAACAGTCCGGAGGTTCCTCAAAAAGTTAAAAATGGAACTACCCTATGATCAGCAATTGTACCACTGGGTATTTACCCAAAGAATACAAAAATACTAATTCAGCGGGATACACGCACCCCGTGTGTGCAGCACCATTATCTGTAATAGCCAGCTATGGGAGCAGCCCGAGTGTCCACCAACCGAGGAGTGGATAAGGAAGAGGCATACATACCCAGTGAAATATTACTCAGCCATCACTAAGAGTGCAATCTCGCCGTGTGCGATGACATTTCTGCTAAATGAGATAAGTCAGTCAGGGAACGACAAATACCGTATGATTTCACTCATATGCGGAATCTAAGAAACAAAACAAAGGAGCAAAAGGGGAAAAAAGAGAGACGGAGGCAAACCAAGACACAGACTCTCAAGCACAGAGAACAGACTGATGGTGAGCCGAGGGGAGGTGCGGGCACGGGCGGGTGGGGATTAAAGGGTGCGCTTGCTCTGACGTGCACCCCGTGTTGTATGGAGGTGCTGAGCTAAGTTGTAGTTCACCTGAAACTCGTACTATGCTGTGTGTTACTAACCGGAATTTAAACAAAAACTTAAAGAAACAGGCTGAGCTGAAAACTCCCAGCCACGGAGCCTCAGCAGGAAGGAGGAGAGGAGCTAGAAATCTTCATCTCCTGCTGGGGCGGTTCATTTACCACCAAAGACGCATGGTGGGTGGGTGTCAGAGGAAGTGGAGGCTCTGGCTGGGGCTAGGCGCACAGTAAAAACTCGAAGTAGAGGGGAAAAAAAACATTAGAAGCAAGAGAATGGGAAGATATAAGGAGGGGGAGAGGGACAGAGGCTCCTGGCTGAAGGGCTGCATAATTCTGGACTAAAATAAGAATTCAATCCCAGGGGGATAAAAACACTAAAAAGGGTCATCAATTTGTGTGGTGACTTGCTTGGGTGCCACCCCAGCGCCTAGAGACAGTTACACCCTTGGCTCCGCCCTCCCTGCTCCTGGAGAAAGTGCTGTCTGCACCCTCACCCCTCCCGCCCCTCCATGCCGGGCTGCTTCCCAATGAGCCCTCAGTTCTGTAAGCTGTTTTCTTAGATTGCATCTCACATAAAATGTTCCACTAGAATAATTTTGTTTTCATTTCACCAAGCAAGAGAAAAGACCTGAGATGCTTTGAAAAAGCAACCAAGCCCAGGCAGTTTTAATAGGCTAGCGGGTGGGGTAATAAGAGTACTTTCACATCGATTTGAAACAAAATAGGACCGCCAGAGAGAGAGAGAGAGAGAGAGAGAGACAGCGGCACGGAGAAGTCGGTTTTGAAGAGTCTTCTCAAACCCATACCTCACCTGAAATCTCACCTGGGAAAATGAGTGCCCACAGCCAGAACCTCCCCTGTGACCAATACCCACCAAACAGCCCCGGCCTGCCGTGCTGTCTCTACAGCTGGAGCCTTAGGCCAGTCCCATGAGACACAGCCTCAGTCTTGTAGTCATTCAACACACATTTGCAGGGCTCTAAAGACTGGGGGAGCCTCTCAAGGTCAGAACTATGTCTCTTTTGTCCACTACTCTCTGCCAGCGCCCAACATGGTCCTGGCACATAGTGGGTTCCTAATGAGCATTTGTTGGCCAGACGATTACTTTGTGCCAGGCACTGATCTAGGCACAAGGGGACATGATGGAGTAAAAGAGGCATAGCCTCTGTCCCACGGGGCTTACAATCTGACTGGAGAGAAAGACCTTAAGAGACCATTACACTACAGCGTGTGAAGTGGGGGGGTGGGGAAGTTCAGAGTGCTCTGAGTGCACACAGGAGGAGCATGTGACCCAGACTCAGGGAGACAGGGAAGGCTTCCCGGAGGCAGGGACCTTCAAGCTTTAATCCTTAGAACCAAAGGATAAAAAAGAGTCATCCAGGAGAAGTGGCGGGGGGTGGAGGGGACTGCAGGCAGAGGGAAGAGTGTTGTGAAGTCTCGGTGACAAGGCGGAATGGGACATCTAAGGAACAGAAAGAGACCTAGGCAACCAGATGGCTGGAGACAAGGAGGTGAATGTTTGGAGGGAGCCTGGTGAGGGGGAGCAGACCCTTTGGCACAGCACCTGAGAAGCCACACTGAGGCAGGTAGACTTCATCCTAAAGCCACAGAGAGCATTCAACACACATTTAATAAGCGCCCTGTATGTGTCAGACTGATCTTCAGGGGCGCCTAGGTGGCTCAGTCAGTTACGCGTCTGCCTTCAACTCAGCTCATGATCCTGGGGTCCTGGGATCAAGTCCCATATAAGGCTTCCTGCTCAGCGGGGAGTCTGCTTCTCCCTCTCCCTCTGCCCGCTGCTCCCCCTGCTTGTGCTCGCGCACGCGCTCTCTCTCTCTCCTTGTCAAATAAATACATAAAATCTTTGAAAAAAGACTGGTCTAGGCATTGGGGATATGGAAGGAAGCAAATCAGTGGTGATCCTTGCCCTGGTGGACTTCAGTTTAGTGCAGGGAACAGACATGAATCCAAAAATAACTGGATAAACCAATGTGTAATCATGAAGGGAGATAAACAACCAAAATCGCCTGCCAGCCCTTCCTGCGGTGACGGATATCTGCAAAGGCAGCATGGCCACAGATGGCTAGTGTGCACTGAAGATGTCACTAATATAACTGAAAAACCAAATGTGTTGTTTTATTTAATTTTTGTTACCTTAAATCCAAATTTAAATAACCATAGGTGGCTAGCAGCTACTGTATCGGACGACACAGAGAAAAATGAACTCAGATCTGAGAGCGCATACGTAACAAAGGAGCTGGTCTGCGGCAGGGGCTCGGGGTGAGCATTCCTGGGGGTGTGACATGAGGTAGCAGATGATGTTGACGGTCCTGTCTCAAAACCCCTAAGACATGGTGCAAAGAACTCGACAGCCCAAATACACGAGATCTGGGTTCTAGCCCCGGCTCAGGGACACACATGCTGGGCACTGCGGTATTCAAGCCCTCCATTTGCTCTGAGCCTCAGTTTCCTCATCTGTGAAACAGGAACAATTGTTCTGCCTAATTCACAGAACTGTTAGGAGGGCCAAATGAAAGTCTGTATGTAGAAAACTTTGAAAACTATAAATACAATAGGAACATAAGGTATAATTTTAGTATCTCTTTGGCTTATTCCAGGAGAAATGCACGCCCATTGCAGAAAAAGTGGAAAATGTAGAAAGATTCAAAGCCAAAAAAAAATCTGTAAATAACGTATTATCTTAGCTGTCTCTTCAGTCATTTTTCTTTGCATATGGGTGCGTAACTGTAATTTTTAAAGCAAACACCTAGAGGATACCTGCATGCTGTTTCGTAGTCTACTTTTCTCCCCTAGTAATATATCACGAACATTCCCCCCGAGTCATTAGACAGTTTTCTACGACATGGTTTTCAACGGCTGCAAAGTGCTCCATAAGAAGTTGTCATTTTACCTTCAGAGCCCATTACTTCCTTCATTAGTAGGTTGAGAGTGAGTCGAGGGAAGTCCCCTACCTGCTTCCTCCCCACTGCAGTACTGGCATTGGGCCCAAGGACGCTGCCGGCACATTCGATCCACAGAGCCCGGTTCCTCGAATCCATTGCCCCCATGCCCCCAAACAAACCAAATTCGGAGGGAGGAAATCTCCCAGGGTACTCAGCTGAGCCCACCGCTATCTGTGCAATCGTTTCTCCTGGGCCTGGAGCCAAGCCAAGCCCAGATGGCCGTGTCGCCAGATCCACCAGTGATCACACGTCGGCACTTGGCCCCCAGCACTGTGGGGGTGGAATTCTCCAGGGAGTGACCATCAAGTTCCCCTCCTCGACCCACCCCTATTCCAGGCTACTTGGGCAAAGTGTGCTTTCTTTGTTACTGGTCAACCTCACTGGACTTTAATATTTTCAAAGTTCAGGTGGCCCGGGACCCCCGGAGTGGCCCTCCTGCCGAATTGGTTTTCGGATTGTGCCACTTTAAACATGATTCAAGAAAAATTACCGGAGCCTCCATTCCATCTGTCTCTGGAAATGGTCTTTGTGCTTAGCTCATTTGCCAGCGACACTCCATCTCCACAATTACCTCGGCTGTTTTATCTTTATCTGTCTGGAACACTGACAAGGAAGCAGCAGATAACACCATTATTTAAGTGACTTCTTCAGCTTACTTTTGCACCTCCGAGGGTGAAATACCCCCCCTGCTGCACTACCCACTGGCCTTTCCCTGGGAGACCCCCCGCACTGACTGTAGGTTTTACGCACAATAGAGAGAGGCTGCAGACAGAAGCGTTTCATCCTAACCGGGCTGCATCCTGAGGAGCACAGGGATGGGACTGAGCCCCTGGTCACAGCTAGAACTGCTTCTCCACGCTCCCTAACCCCCGGGTGGCCTCATGGCAGAGGCCGGGACTCTACCAATCCTCTAGCGCCAACGTGTCTTCTATGCAACTGGAACTTTCTGCAGTAGATAAAGCTGCGGCATGCCTACAAGGTCAGGAGGAAAAAGCAAGGATCGGACAGTTAGGATGTGACCCTACCTGGTCCCAACACATGCATCTTTGTACATATTTACTACATACACAACCTATAGACACCTAGAGGAAGAAAGATGCTCCCGCATGCCTCCTGCCTGCACGGAGACAAAATATCAAAAGATAATGAACAGAACCAGGCAGTACCCACCAGGTTAATAAGGACAGCTAGCACTTACGGAGCTCTTACTACGTGCCAGGCATTCGGCTAAGCCCTTCATCACGTTTTCTTAGTTTCCCTGCAACTACCCTATGAGATGTACATGATAAGTCTCATTTTTCAGATGAAGACACTGAGCGATGGTGACATTAAATAACTTGCCCACCGACACCCAAGCAGTGGGTGCAGCCCGAGCTTGCTGCCCGGCGAGCAGGACGCTTCTGCTTCCAAAGGGAGCAGTTATGAGAAAGGAAAGAGAGGGCACAGCCCCATTTCTAATAAAGCCAACCCATCTGCCATTTCCAGTGTTAGGACCAGAGACGGGCGCGGCCCGTGGGTGGTGAACACAGGTCTCCAGCCACCCCGTTCTTCTCTAGAGACACAGCCCTACATTTCATACTGAGGGTGTGGTCCTTTCAGGATTTCCTTCTTTCTCTCTATTCTTTTCTCCCTTAGAGATTCCATTCTTTCCACTCAAGGATTGGGTCAAACCCAGCAGAAATACCGGCCGCGTGAACGAGGGAGCTTCCTGGCAGTCGAGCCAGGTCATGGTGTGGGGGGAGACAGATATGATCTGAGAAGTCTTGAGTTCAAGGTAAGGAGGGGAAGAAGGGCCCAGGACAGTATGGGACAAGTCACCTCAGATCTTGGAGGCAGAGGGCGGGAGTCAGAGCAGATAGGAAACGAGGTATGAGGTCTGGCTTAGGGGGTGAGCCCCGGTGCTAGGCTCGGAGACAAGGCTGAATTGGAGTGTTATTTGGGAGCTGACTCTGAGGAGCAGCAGGAGGGGAGTGAGGGCTGAGGCAAGGAGAGGAAGGGAGCAAACACAGGGGCTTCATAAGAAGTTTACCATTTGGGCAATTGGGGCTTGGTTGCACCGGGGAATTCCAGGAGATGTGGAACATACCTCAAAATGGTCCCACCTCAGAGGCTAGGGAGCTGGGTCTTAGTCCACCAACACCCTCACATGAACAGTGGAGGGCCGCTCCCACGTGACATGACCCCTGCATTTCAGCCTGCCCCACCTGCTCAGGCTAAGCAAGATCCTCCGACAGCCAGAGGAAGCCCACAGGCAGATGGCTGCGGACGCTCGCAGAGAAAAGCCCTGGTTGGGTCCGCAGGGAGCATATGACAAGACCAGAGCCAGAACAAGCAGGAACTGGGAGGGAAAGAGAATAAGAACACAGCGAAAGTCCTCAAGCTATAGGGGACAGAAGGACCGTGAGCTCCTGAGGGCAGCCTGGCTAATGACCACACAACACAGAGACAGGCAGGGCTGGGGTTTCAAGGGTGAGGGCTGGGCTGATGGGAACGCCCTCTGGCCCTTGTGGACCTGCCCCCCACTCCCACCCCCACCCCCATCCTAGGGATGAGCTGGGCAGCCAACGTACAGATCAGACTCTGAGCAATGAAAGGACCCGTTGCAAGTCCTTGGTCCCCTTGCCACCATCTAGCTCTCTCTATACCACCACCACCCCCGCCACGCTTCAGGGCCTCCGTCCCCCCATGCACTTGATCCCTGGGCCAGGGCAAACAAAGTGCGTTTGCCGAGATGGCACCTCCTCTCTGTCCGCCCAGACCCACAGCCTGACTCTGTGACAGTGGCCCTAGGACTGTCACTCTGCAAATCACTGTGGCCAGGGCCAGAGGGGCAGAGCCAACATGTGAGGATCTGAGACAGGCATCTGTCTCACACATTTGGAAAAACGCAAACCTTTGAGCAGAAGCTCTATTTCAATTTTCTCACTTTGGGCTTCCTTAACCTTAGACTGAGGGGGAATAAACTCTTTTTGATTTGTAGACTGAATTCTTTAAAGAGCCAGCTTGTCCTCTTTTAAATTTATTTTTTCCTTTTGCTTGGGGCAGTCACCAGGGGCCCAAAATGGGAATTTGGTACCTCGGTCAGGTGGCTCAAATGTCAAAAGTTACTATAGGGGATATCATGCTACCAATCCATCTTTCCTGCTAATCCAAAAGTCAAATAAGTCTATGGAGGGCTTTTTTTTTTTTTTTCTAGAATTTCAGGCTCCCTGAGGACTAATTTCTCTGAAAGCTGCATTAAACTAATAGCACCATAAAAGGCCCATTGTGAGATGTAATTGGTTTGCGGGACTTTCCTATAAAAATAATAAAAAGACTGACAAAGGCAGTTTCCAAAGGTCAATTATCTTTGTGTTGCTTGAGTTGAGTGGAGGTCAGTCCCAGAATTCCATTTTACAGGCCTATTAATCAAAACTGGGCCTGCCCTCCCCATCTGACCCCATCAGCTGTCAGAGAAGTCACAGGTCCCACCTTATGCTGATTGCCAAAAGGATGCTTTGGGCTCCTCTTTTCCCCAGAAGAGACTGGCCCATCACCACCATGAAAGCAGAGCTAGAAGCTGAAGTCTTCGAGGGAGGAAAAACTATACCTTGAAGACAAAAGAGAAGAGATAGCGAGTTGGGCAGGTGTGTGCCAGGCAGTGTGCTTAGAAATAAGGCCCCTGTCCCCAAGGAGCTGGAGAAATATGATAGTCTTGACTCTTAGTTATATTTAACCAAAACCAACTAAAACTAGCTTAAGTAGAAGTGAAAATTTAGCTAGCTTCCATAACAGAATTTTAAGGCTGGCTGGATCTAAGGGCTCAAAGAACGTCAACTCACTAATGACCGAAAGTTCTCATTATTCTCTCTCTCTCTCTCTCATCTATCTACCAATCATCTGTCCATCTATTATCTGTCTATCTATGATCTTTCCCTGTCTATCTCTGCACTGTTGCTCCCAGCTCTTGGACAAGCTCTCTGCCACGTGGTGGCAAGAAGGCATCAGGCAGCCCTTGTTGCCCATTTTCCCCAGTGAGCCACTTCACTATAAAGAGACTTTTTCGCCTAATGTTCACAAATCAATTCCAGGAAAACACAACGAAACTCTGGTTAGCCCTGTTTGGATCACCTGCCCACCCCTGAACACTGCATCCATGAGGTTGGCAAGAATATGATTTCTCAGATTGGGTCACACGCTCCCCCTGTGGCCAGGTGATCTAGACAGAGGGCGTAACAACATATTTGACAATTAACCAGATCACATCAAGTAGAGAGAAAGGAGGCTCCCCCAAGGGCAGGATGCTGGCGGACAAAATCCTGCCCACCCTAAGAAAGCTACCCAACCTTGACCAGTTAATTTAAGGTGTCTTCATTCCAAATATTCCATTACTCTATTCCTCCCTCCTTTCTCCAGCCCATCCATCCATTTATCTGGCAAAAGAGTTGGTTTTACAGGACCGAGATCTTTTCCTTCTTGCCCCTGCTCAAAATAAAATCTAAAAAAACAATTGCTATTTCCAGGGCCTAAGTCTCCAAAAGGATGAAGTATCCTCAAGCCCTAGAGTGTGCAAAACTCAATAAGGGTGCACAAAAAAGTGTAGAAAACTACACAACAGAATGTTAACATCGGTTATCTCTAAGTGGTGTGTGTGGCTTTTTTTTTTCTTTGTTGTATATCATGTTTTCCAATCTTTCTGTGATGAAAATTTATTGCTTACATAATTTTAAAAAGGAAAAAGTAATGCTAAAAACCTCTCAGTCTCATTCCTCTGATTCTACACGCACCAAGCACCCCTTTGAGGCTTAGACTAGTTTCCCAAGTCAACTTTGCTACAAAAGAGAGCACAGTGTGAGAGAGACTATGGACTCTGGGAAACAAACTGAGGGCTTCAGAGGGGAGGGGGGCGGGGGAATGGGATAGGCCGGTGATGGGTATTAAGGAGGGCACGTATTGCATGGAGCACTGGGTGTTATACGCAAGTAATGCATCATGGAACTTTACATCAAAAACTAGGGATGTACTGTATGGTGACTAACATAATATAATAAAAAATATTATTAAAAATAAAATAAGATATGCTGTAAGTGTAAAATAAACAGTGGATTTCAAAGATTAGTATTAAAAATATAAAATATCTCATTAACTATATGCATTACATGCTGAAATGATAATATTTTGATAGACTGGGTTAAATAAGATACATTATTAAAATTTAAAAAAAAAAAAAGAGAGAGAGAGAACAGTGTGACCAGCCAGAGCACACAGTAGCTATGTCTCTCCATAATAATGGTACTCAGCCATGCTTATTGCTCAAGCCTTTCCTGGGCCTCAGACTGCTCACAAGATGATGGCCCAATACCCGGCCTCTTCTTGGCAAAGCCTGAGGCAGCACCCAAGACCATGGAGGATAAAAAGTGTTTGCCTTCTCACAATAGCCCTGCGGAGGCCAGCCACATGTGCTGCTGGTCATGGAGCCATTACTCATTAGCAGCTAAGTAAAAGACACTGTGTTTTCTATCATCTACACGAGGGGGTAGCCTTTTGATGCAATCAGCGATTGTCCACACTGAGCATGAAAGGGTGCTCCCTTCCTACGAACAGCAGCAGAAATGTTCCTGCTGGGGTTGGGGGCTCCATAAAGAGTCATTTCTGTGTTGGGAATGAAAGTGGAAATTATCAGACCTTTGAAATAGCTTAAACTTAGATCTTAATGTTTTGAATAGGATCAAAGTGTCTTGGTACAGTATAGTACTTTTCATGGAGTGCTTTGTCACCCAGGTATAGAAACATACATACGTGCCAGTCAAACTTTAATAAAAGTTTAAACTTTTATTCCCAGACCCATCTTGGAAGAAGTAGGATTGCTGATCAAATAAGAAATACAATTTTTAGAGTATGTTGGTGCTTCTCAGATGTGAAACCACTGAGTGATTGAACACCAAGCTACATATGTAATATTCACGCGGACTCTGAATCTGATATAATTCCCAAGGGAAACAACTATCAATCGGAAATAAACTAATATTTACTATTCATCTCCTATGATTTATACGTATATTTCAAGAAGTCCCTTACAACCACCCTCCAGGGTTTGGAAGGTGGGAAATCAATGAATACTAGTCACTGGAAGAACCAGAATTTAATCCAAGTCTCTCTCAACTCTGTCCTGTGCTCTTCTTTCCATGACGCCTACGTGACCTTCCCAGCAACCCCAACTATCCCCTCACACAGCGTCCGCACCGTGGGCGTCACGCGTATGAGACACTCGTGCAATGCTCAGGTGCCACATTTTCTGCAGTGGCTACATATCAATATGCAGGCAAGGATGCCAGCTGAGAATAACTCAAATGAAAAAGGAAAATAGATGGTAGAGTTAACTCCGAACGAGTAAAATCAATTTAACTTAAAGACTCCTTCTTCCACTGCATAGATAGTAGCGGCTGAAAAGTGGGTTCTGGACGAGCTTGGCCATTTCTGGCTTAAATACAACCTCTTCAAAGGAAATTTCCTGAAGTGTCAGGTGGGCATAATTCTAAAATGCAATGCTAAACGTCAGCAGGGAAATAACCCTACTGGTCATAAATCCCATAAAGAAATAATAAAAATGTCTCTGACTAGATAACAGCACGACACGCCAATGTTCCAGAAAGACAAACATAAACATAAGTTGCTTCCTACTTTAAAAAAAGAAAAGCCAGTGACAAATTCACTTTAGCTCCTTTGCAGAGTCCTTGCTATTAGTGCCTGCAAAGTTACGGGGCCCCAGGGGCTGTTCTCAGATGCTGCTTTCCAGGAGGGGTGCTGGCCAAACTGGGTTTATTTCTTCTAAAGCTAGGACTGGGGAAAGTACAAATCTTTCTTTAGAGGTTTATAGAAAACAAGACTGGCTTATTCAGAGGATGACTTTTTTGTTGTCATTCTTTATAATAACAAGAGGATTTGGATACACACTTGGGTTCATGAAGTATAAATCCTGCTTAAATCTATAGAAGTTAAGAAGACATGTGGTTGGCTCCGCGGAGCAGGAAGCAGCATCTGTGTCAAATTGCACTGAGCAATGTTCCTTGTTGTTGTGAGGTATTGATAAATCCCTGGGTCCTCAACAAGGGGAGTCAGGAATAGGAAACTCATTTCAAATCATATCTCAGGTAGGCGTCTGAGTCAAAACAAGATGAAAGTCATTAATTTTTTTTTTTCTATTAAGCCACCAAACACAAGTGGAATAGTTCTCTCCTTCCCTTATTTCGACCTGAATTCTGTTAAGAACAAGGGCCAAGATTCCTGTTCTAAATCTTCAGAGAACGACGCAGAATTGTTCTTTTCCTTTTTCCTTAGCCAAACAACAAGGTGTGAACAAAACTGTCACTTAACATGGTAATTAATACAGGGAGGTATAATTAGCTGCCGCAAGCATTTCTTTCTCGTCTCAAACGCCACTGACGCCAAGGAGATTAATGTCTGTATCACCGTTAGGGTAATAAGCCCACCTGATGGATAGGCGCGCTCCGCTTGTCTTGACTCGGTAACACCACGCCCCAGATTAATTTGAGTGATTTCTTTATAGATGAAAAGAGTCACAGAAGCAAAATGCTTCCTCAGGCAAATCTTCACATCTGTAAACATAAACAGCCTTAGAACAAGCCACGTAAACATGGGTGACTGCAACTCAGGGTAAAGCTGGAACAATCTCTAATGGTAACAAACCAGATAGGGAGCACCCCTTTTAACCACCTAAACCAAAACCCGCTCTGCCATCAGTCTGCAGAAGACCATACAACAAAAAAAGACTGAAACACGATCTTTGGCAGGCTGTGTTTAGATGCGGTTGTGCAAATTATTTATATTACATCTGGCTTTCCTCTTATTTCAAGGAAGCCAAAGCTGCTCAGTCAGAAGATAAAATCCAGCATGCAGCTTGCCCGGTGAGAAGCACGCTGCTCCTTTAACTGCATCATTCCGTCACGTCCTCAACCTTCTTTTTCCATCTACAACAAGACACAATCTGCTGCCGGTCCCTTTACCTTGTGCCACTGCCCAATTCTCTCCCTACATCTCTGTCCTGCTCACCGTCCCCTGTAGCTTATATACGTGAGGCCGATCGCTGTAGCCTTTGCTTCCCGTATGTTTTAAAGCAAGCTTTGTACCCTGAGATCAAGAGTCACATGCTCTGCGGACTGAGCCAGCCAGGTGCTCCATATTTTTTTTAATAACTGGGAGCTTTAATGTGGTCTTCCCTGGATAATTAGTTATAAGGTATAATACTTCTTTATGAGTACAATTGCCATTCCATCAACCTTTTCATTTAATTCTTCAGGAAAACAGGGCTGCATTGTATCTGAGTTGTGCTTCTTCCAGTGGGCCTGCTCCAGCCTTTCTCCAGTGCGCAGATCCTGTCTCTGCTGAGTCATGATCTTCTTGCCTTTGCTTAAACACTTCAGGTGAAAAGGCAGTCAGCATATTTGGGGCCACCTGCTACATTGCCAGATCACAGACACCTGCAGACCATTCTGCTTTACATTCACTGGAGACTGTTGGCCAAGCCGGGGTGGTTGACTCCGCTTCCCTTCTCAGGAGCTCCACAGAAGACGTCAACTCCCCTTCTATCTCGGTAACCCCTCGATCAACTACAGACCGTGATTTGGTCTCTCTTAGCAGGGGTGTTGGACTCAGACAGCTGCAAAAGCCAAAAGTCACATGAGGTGGCTACATGGGACCCTGTAGAACCAGAGAGAGAATCATCCAAGAGGACTGGCAGTGACTGGGCACCACATGACCCTTGTCATACGTAAAGGAAGAGCCAATGCTGCCAAATCTTTCAAATTTCGGAGCAAAGTGTGAAAGCTGTATTTGTATGTGAAATTTCCCAGTTTTCCCAATTTTCGAAAGTTGACAACTGAGAGAAAAAATAGTTTTAAATACCATGCAGGCCAAATGAAACACATATGCCAGCCAGCTCCAAACCACACAAGTTGCAATCACTTCTCTCAAATGTTCTCTTCTCTGAGGTAGGCATATGGAGGTTTAGATGACAATGGCTAATGTTGTTTGGTATCCCTTGTTATTTTTGGTGTACACACCGGCCTGCGGAAATGATTAAGTGTCTTGCTGAGCACATTTGTTTGCAATTACCTGAAGGTTTGTGGGGTTTTTTTTAAGCCATTTCAACCAAACTAATCCTTCACACAAGCCTGTCTGAATAAATGCAAGTCGGGTAGCTCTAAGTTATTTAGATAATTAGCCTACATCATTCATCATCCATTCATGTGTGGCCTTAGGACATTCATTTAACCTCCCTATGCCTCAATTTCCTCATCCGAAAACTGGGATAAATGTATTTTTCTTGGTGGAACTTATTTATTACCATCCCTTCACGGGTTGAGGTTGCATAAGAATTAGTGACTCTCTTCCAAAGAACACTGTGTGGAAAGGGAAAATTTTAATTTTTTTAAATTAATTTTACTAAATTTAAAATTTGGTAATTTTAAAGTGGAGAAGCCTGGCAAACACTACCTTAACCAAATAATAAAGGTGAACTTTGTCTGTGATGCCATGTGGCTCTCATGCACCAGCTGGTATGAGGGGGTTAGAAGGGCACTGCACCTCTATGGTCCTCTTCTTCAAAAACCATAATTCCCATCTAATCATGAGAAAAATATCAGACAATTTCATATTGGAGAACATCTGTGGAATTGTGTTTAAGGAGGAGGAAGTAGTCGGTTGGGTCAAATGTTGCTGAGGGGACTGTTTAAGATTAGGATGGGAAAGGTTTGCTGACTTGAGTGTCTCCAGAGGTGTGGCTGGAGACTGAAACTAGATTGGATTTAAGCATTGAAGGGTTGAAGAGTGACTGGAACCAAGGATAGATAATGGGTTCTAGAAGATGTTCTGGAAAAGAAAGAGGAGAAATTGGGATACAACTAAAGGGAGATGTAAAGTCAAGTAGAATTGTTTATTGGTTTTTAATGGGCCATGTGGGTAAATACTTATGTTATTGAGAATGATCCTATAGAGTAGGACAGACCAATGATGCAGGAGAGAGGTAATAAAACTTCCTGAAACAGCACGTCCTTGAGGAAGCAAGAAGATGGGATCCAGAACACAAAAAGAGAGGTTGGCCTTGGTTGGAGTGGAGTCACTTCTCACCTCTTAACAGGAGAGAATTGAAGACAAGCAAAAGTCCAAGTAGATATCCAGATTTGTTGGTGGAAAGATTATGGCTTCTGTAGTCTCATATAAGTATGAAGCAATCCATGAGTTGAAAGTAAGAAGATAAGGCGAGGAAGAATAGTAAAAAGAAGGCAATGGGTGCACACATGCACTAGGAGCCTTGCCAGGCCATTGCAACAGAGAGGGCCAAGGGAGCTGAAAATATTTGCAAGGAAGCAATGGTAACTGTGGGCAATAAAATCTAAGCCACATATGGAGGGAAAGGAAGAAAAGAGATGAATAATGACAAAGCAGTGGAGTCTAAGTTTGAAAGGGGTCAATGATGTTGGGAAACTATTGCATCGGTTATTCTCGAACATATTATCAGGAAGAATAGGAAGCTGCTGTCAGAGGACAGAATATTTGAAATCAAGATTTCAAGACTGGTGAAATAATTGGACAGTGACCTGAGGTGGAAGGGAAGAAAAGTTGCTGCAAGTGAGGAACTCAAGGAACTGAGGTCCCAAGGCATTGTGTCAGTCATGCACATGGCTGCCGAAGTCACCAGAATCAATGGGAGGAGTAGGCATTAAAAACCACACAATGAGTCTCAAGCTAAGGCCTTTGGGGAACAAAAAGAGTGCCCAGAAGGTGGGCAGGTAGGGAATTAAATTTTGAGGGTTGGTAGGTGATATAGTATGATGGCCTAACTTCAAATGCACTGATATTTTGAAGGAGAAAAAAAAATAGGAATTAAAGTAGAAATGGAGAGCAAAGATAATACCTACTCCAAATCCGTAACCTGAAGAACATGACTTCTGAGAGATTTAAGAACAAGATTTCCCCCTAAGAGGGCTGCCAGGGAAGCAGGGGCGTGTCAGGACAAGGGCAAGAAGAGAACTTCCATTCAGAATAAAATGTTGAGGATGCAGGACGTTTGCAGATCACAGGTCAGAGTTTAGAGGGCACGATGAAGGAGAGAAGGGATAGGGGATTGGGTCAGTTTGAGCAGAATGAGAATGGAATGGCCAGGAGCTGTGTTTTCATTAGAGACTGAGGAAAACCTCAATGTCATGATGTGGGACGTGATAGGATTAGTCAAACTTAGCAGTTCAAGTCTTGCCTCTGAAATCAAGTGCCATGATCCAGGAGGTTGCTACCTGGGTCTGAAGACGGGCTTCTCTCCAGGAGGAAATGCCGTACGTAAAGCAGCCGTTGTCAAGTCTGGCTGTGCATCAGAACCACCTTGGAGCTTTAAAAAATCTGAATGTCCACAGTATCCCTGGGCCAGTGGAATCAGTCTCTCGGGAAGGACCCAGATATCAGTATTTTTGTAAGTTCCCCAAGTGATTCCCATGTGCAACCAGGTTTGAGAATATGGGTTACTCTCCCAAAGAGTCAGGGTGTGGCCTCAGCATTAGGGTTCTTAAAAGCCTTTGGGATGGCAGCTATTACAATTATTGTTACATTCAATAAGTTCCCATGCATCATCACAATGGGAAGGAGGAAAAGACATTGTCTTTGTTTAAATAGAAAAGAACGGTGTTATTATGGAACTGGAGGAAAGAGTTCCTGGCATTCTGTCTCAGATTAAGTGTAAGAAAGACTAATCACTTATGTGAAAGAGACAGAATTGGCACAATATACTTTAATAACCATTCAATCTTCTAATACCTATTTAAAGGGCATAATAGAAGACTTCACAATCCAGGGAGGATTCTTGACCATATCCATTCAGACAGCAGTTAAGCAGTTTTCACGATTATTAGCCATTCACCTGACCACATAGAACAATATTTTAAAACTTTCCAGGCTATTATTAGGGCAAGGAGATGACTTTTAGATCATAATAATTAAAGTTGACATTTATTGAGCACTTACTATGTGCCAGGCACTGTGCAAATATCACATGTGATCTCCTGTAATCCTCATAGTAATTCTGAGATGGGTTATTATCCCCATGTTGCAAATGAGAGTCCAAAGACTGGGGACTTACTTAACCTGCCTGAGATCAAAAAGCTATACTTGGAAGAATATGGATTCAAATTAAAAAGTTAGTCTGGTCTCAAAATCTGTGTGCTTTTAACCACTATGCCATCTTGTCTGCTTACAAGATTCTGTAAGACATAAAAGGGAACAGGGTTGTGGGCACAAATGGAGGAATCAGCCTTAGAGAAAAAGTAGACACATGGTCTCTTGCTTGATAGAATAAAGTAGAGAACAGTTCTGGGGAAAAGGATATAAAAGAATTTGGAAGTGAAGAGAAAACTCAAAAATTCTAAAATTTACAAGGACACCTTTACATTTCCTAAAGCACTTAGCACAATAAGTTATATACAATAGAAGCTCAAAACATACTGTTGACTGAATATTCTTTCAATTGTCATCATATCATTAAATGAGAAATCTTAATGGAAATAGTTGATTTGCCAAAGGGCTCACATTCTGAAAGCTTTTGTTCATCTTAAAAATTCTCATATTTATTGCAATCATATTGTTTATACAAGTAGCTTAGAAAATATAAGGGAAGAAAGGGAGGGAGGGAGGGGGAGGGAGGGAGAAAGGAGGGAGGAAAGGGGAGAAGGGAGGAAAGAAGGAAGGAATCATTCTTCTTCCCAGTCAAAAGCCAGCTAATAAGTAGAAAAGGAATGATAGAATATCACCATTTGACAAAATATTATAATTGTGGTTGATTAAGGAAAGATTCATCAATGGTGCTAAAACTACTAGGTACAGTTTAAGGAGGAGGAGAATATTAACATAGTCTCAGATTATTTACCTACTAGATATTTATTAGTCACAAGAGTTGAAGAGTAAATTTATAGTAGAGAAACACGGTGATACCTTCTCAAGTAAACTGTCAAACGTAACATGGTCAGTAAGGAGACCAGTCATCTGCCTCCTGATATGATGCATTGAAAAGAACTCAGCATCACTTCTGTGATATTCTGGCCAAGAGTATATGACCTAAATGTAGCCATAAGAAAATGTGAAACATGGGGCACCTGGGTAGCATAGTCGGTTGGGCATCCAACTCTTGATTTCAGCTCAGGTCATGATCTCAGGGCAGTGAGATAGAGCCCTGCTTTGGGCTCCACACTCAGTGCAGAGTCTGCTTGAGTTTCTCTCTTCCTCTCCCTCTGCTCCTCCCCCAACTCAAATAAATAAATAAATCTTAAAAAAAAAAAGAAAACATTAAACGAAATCAAATTAAGTTTGAAAAATAAACTTCAGTGCCATGAAATACAAAGAAAGACTAAAGATCTCTTCTAGATTAAAGGAATTTAAAGAGATACGATATTGAATTTTCATTTGCTATAAAGAACATAAATGGGACAACTTGTAAAAATCTCAATAAATTCTATGGATTTAAACAGTGTTATATCAGTGTTCATTTTTTGAGGTTGATTTTTATTGGAGTTATGTAACAGATTTCCTCATTTTTAGGAAATACACTCTGACATATTTAGAAATAAAGACATATCATTTCTACAATTTACTCTTAAATGGTTCAGAAAAAAACATAAATAGATAAGTGAACAAAGCAAATATAATAAAATGATAAAAATTAGATAATCTGGGTGAATGATATCAATGAATTCTTTGAACTATTCTTGCAACTTTCCTTTAAGTCTAAAAATAAGCCAGAATAAAAAATCATTTGGGGGTACCTGGGTGACTCAGTTGGTTAAGCATCTGGCTTTGGCTCAGGTCATGATCCCAGGGTCCTGAGATCATGTCCCACATTGGGCTGACTGCTCAGCAGGAGCCTGCCTCTCCCTTGGCCCCTCCCCCCAGCTCGTGTGTGTTCTCTCTCTTTCTCTCTCTCTCACACAAAAAGAAATAAATAAAATCTTTTTTAAAAAATTGTTTGGATAACCCTTTAAGGTAATTCTTAAGCAATTTATCTACCAAAATAAACTTGCCCACTTTTTAAAGGAATACAACAAACTCTAGACACTCAATGGCATAACACTCATATTACCTAGCATCTAATAAAAAGTTACCAGACATGCAAAGATGCAGGAAAATGTGACCAAGACCAGGAGAAAATTTAGTCAATAGAAATAATCATAAATTACAGAGATGATATGATAGCAGACATTAGTAGAATTTCAAAACAACTATGATAAATATGTTCATGGATGTAAAGGAAGCATGAACATAAAGAGAGAGAGGAAAGATATAAAAACAACCAAATAAAACTTCTAAAGCTGAAAAACATAATATCTAAAATAAGAAATGTATTAAATGTGGTTTAACCACAGAGTATGCACTGCCCAAGGAAATATTAGGAAAACTTTAAGACATTGCAAAAGAAACAATCCAACATGAATAACAAAACAAAAAAGGAGGAAAAATAGAGACTTTAATGCCAACTCAATCCTACCAAACTGTCTAACGTAAAAATAATAATAATCTCAGAAAGAGTGTGCACAAAAAAAAAAAAATCTGAGAAATCACGGCCAAATTTTTCCCAATTTTATGAAAACTATAACCTATAGATCCAAGAATCTCAATAACCCCCAAGCAGGATAAACACAAAGAAAACCACACCAAAGCATATCATAATCAAATCCTAAAAATCAATTATAAAGACAAATTTTATAAAGCAAAAGACAAATTACATTCAGGGGAACAAAGGTAAGAATATCTGCAGTCTAATACAAACCAGAAAACAATATAACAACAAGCAAAGGGAGAAGTGGGCAAAAGGATACAAACTTTCAGTTATAAGGTAATAAGGTCTAAGAATCTAATGTATAACATGGTGATTGTAATTGACAACCCTGCATTGTATAATTGAAATTTACTAAGACTAGAACTTAAATGTTGTCATCCCCTCCACACACACACACACACACACAAAAGGTAAATATATGAGGTGATGGATTTCTTGATTAACTCAATGGGAGGAATCCTTTCACAATGTATACATGTCAAATCATCACATATACTTTAAATATCTTACAATTTTATTTGTCAATTATACCTCAAGAAAACTGAAAAGAAAACTCAATACAAAGCAAACAGGAAAAAAGAAACAATAAATAGATGGGACAAATACAAAAAAATAGTAAGATGGTAGACCTAAACAATATTGATAATTGCATTAAATGTAATGGGTCTAATACCTCCAATTAAAAAGACAACATTGCCACACTGAACTTGGGGGGAAAAAAGCAATATTCCACTATATTCTATCTACAATGAGCATATTTTAATATAAGGATACCAATACCTTAAAAGTAAAAGGATATGGGGGCACCTGGGTGGCGCAGTCAGTTGAGCATCTGACTCTTGGTTTCTGCTCAGGTCATAATCTCAGTGTCGTGATATCAAGCCCTGCATCAGGCTCCATGCTCAGAGTGGAGTCTGCTTGAGATTCTCTCTCCCTCTTGCTCTGCCCCTCCTGTTTGTGCTCTCTCTCTCTAAAGTAAATAAATAAATCTTAAAAAAAAAAAAAGTAAAAGGATATGAAAAGATATATGAAGACACTACAAATAATAACGTTGGAGTGACTATATTAATGTTACACAAGGTAGACTTCTAGACAAGCAGTATTACCAGAAATAGAGATAATTCATAATAAAAAAGGTCAAGTTATCAAGAAGACATAATCTTAAATATTTATGTACTATTTAAAGCTTCAAAGTACACACAGTGAAAACTAACAGTGAGAGGATAGACAAAGCCACAATCGCATTTGCAGATTTGACACTCCACTCTCAGTAATCAATAAAACAAGAAAATCAGCAAAAATTTAGACTAGCAACAACTTTACCTAACTGACATTTATACAACACTCCACCCAACAGAAGCAAAAAATACATATCTTTTTTCAAGTGCACATAGAACAAGAAATAAGATAACCTGTATTCTGGTCCATAAATTTGAAATGATTCGAAGTACTCAGGACAGTGAGGGAATGGTGAAATAGATCACGGGGATTAAGGAGTGCACTTGTCATGATGAGCACTGGGTGATGTATGGAATTGTTGAATCACTATGTTGTACACCTGAAATTAATATAACACTGTGTATTAACTATATAAGAATTAAAGTAAAATAAGATAAAATAGTATAGTGAAATAAAGTATACAGAACATGTTCTTTGATGACTACAGAATTAAGTTAAAAATCAGTAACAAAATCTATCTAGAAAAGTACCTAAATGTTTGCAAATTTAAAAACATGATTCTAAACACCCCATGAGTAAAAGAAATAGTCATAAAAGAAGGTAGAAACTAATTAAACTGAATAATAATGAAATCACAACATATTAAAATGAGTGGGATGCATTTAAAGCAGAGTTTAGAAGAAAATGTGTAGCCTTAAAGGCTATTAAAAAAAAAAAAAGAAAGGGCTAAAATCAATTACTCTAAGAAGCTATAAAAACAAGAGAAAATTAAACCCAAAATAAGTGGAAGAAAATACTAAGTATTAGACCAGAAGTCAATGGAATAAAAAACTGATTTTAGAGAATAATTAAAGAAATAAAGAGCTGGTTCTTGAGAAATATCAATAAAATTTTGTTGATAAACTCCTAGCTAGACTCTCATAAAGAAAAAAAGGAGAGGGGCACCTGGGTGGCTCAGTCGGTTAAGCGTCTGCCTTCGGCTCAGGTCATGATCCCAAGGTCCTGGGATTGAGTCCTGCATCGGGCTCCTTGCTCAGCGGGGAGCCTATGCCTCCTTCTGCCTGCCTCTCTCTCTCTCTCTCTCTCTCTCTGACAAATAAATAAAATAAAATGAAATAAAATAAAATAAAATAAGAAAAAAAGAGAAAATATTCAAATTACCAATATCCAGAATGAAATAGAAAACATTTGTTCAGATCTTATCAATTTTTGGGGTAGGATAAGAATGTTTTGAACAATTTTATGTCAATTAATTCAACAACTTATATGAAATACATGAATTTTTCAAAGACACAAATTATAAAAAGTGACACAAGATAAAACAGAAAAACTGAATAGCCTTATATCTATTTAAAAACCTTCACACATACTGTATGGTGACTAACATAACATAATAAAAAATTGTTATAAAAAAAACCTTCACACAAGAAAAAGTATAATTTTAGATAGCTTTACTGGCAAATTATATTAAATATTTAAGGAAGAAATAATATCAATTCTACACAAAGTATTTCAGGAAATAGAGAATTCAGCTTATGAGGCTGGCAAAATCTTAACACAAAAACCAGAGAAATATAATACAAGAAAACTACAGAACAATAAACCTCATAAATATAGTTGTGAAAATCTTTAAGAAAATATCAGTAAGTCTAATTCAAGAACATAGAAATACATTAAAATGACAATATGATAAAGTAGGGTTTACCCCAAAAAAATGCAAAATTGGTTTAACATTTGAAAATCAAACTGATTGATCATGCTAACAAAATACGAGAAAGAACAGATGATTATTTCAATACATGCAAAAAAGAATCAATGAAATTCAATATACATGCATGATTAAAATCTCTTAGCAAACAAGAAATAAAAGGGAACTTCCTCAACCCAATAAAAGGCATCTATGAACATCCTACAGCTAACATCATACTTCATGATGAAAGGTTCTCCCTAACATCAACAACAAGGCAGAGATGTGCTCTCACCACTTCAATTTAACATTGTACCGAAATTCCTGGCCAGTACAAGTATAGTAATTATGAACAAAAAAGAATACTGACTGGAAACAAAGAGAAACTGTCTTTATTTGTAGAAAACATGATTATGTTCATAGAAAACTTTACATAATCCCAAAACGCTATAAAACTAATGAATTTAGCAATATCCTAGAATACAAAATAATATACAAAAAAAAAAAGGTTGCATTTCTACATACTAATAATGAATGGAAAGTAAAAATGTAAGTACCATTTATAGTAACATCAGAAAATGCAAATACTTAGACATAAATTTAATAAAACATGTGCAATATCTGTACACTGAAAACTACAAGAAGTTGATGAGAGAAATTTAAAACTATCTAAATAAATGGGAACATATACCATATTCATGGTTTGAAAGCCTCAATGTTGTTAAAATGACAATTCTCCCCAAATGCATCTATAGGTTCAGCGCAATCCCAACCAAATTCCCAGCAGACTTTGTTGTAGAAATTGACAAGCTGATTCTAAGCTGTTTATAGATCTGCAAGGGATCTAGAATAATAAAGATAATTCTAAAGAAGAAAAAATCTAAAGCTCTTACACCATCTAATTTTTAAGAGTTACCATAAAGCTCTTGTTATCGAGAGAGACAGATATGGAACTACAGAACAGAGAGTTCATAAATAGAACTAGTCAAACAGTCCATTGATTTTCTACAAGTGTTCCAAGGCAATTCAATGGGGAAATAATAGTCTTTTCAGCAAATGGCGCTTAACAACTGGATATCCATATGGAACAAAAATGAACCTCTACCCTAACCTCACACCATACATAAAATTAACTCTAAATGGATCATAAATACAAACATAAAAGCTAACACTTCTTAAGAAAAACACAGGTTCGAAAATCATTACTGTCTTGGAATAGGCACAAATTACTTAGGACAAGAAAAGTATAAACCACACAAGAAAACAAAAAATAAATTAGACCTTATTAAAATTTTAAATGTCGCTCTTCAAAATACACTGTTAAGAAAATGGAAAGGTAAGCCACAAGCTGAGCGAAAATACTTGCAATCCGTCTGACAAAGGTTTTGTATCCAGAAGACACAAAAAAACGTCTACAACCTAATACAATAAAAAAAAAAAAGTAGGCAAAAGATGTGAAGACACTTCACATATGAATGACCAAAAGCACATGAAAACTGCTTGACATTATTATCAGGAGATATAAATTTAAATATGAGATATCAGTGTATAGCCAAAAGAATGACTTAAAAAATACTGACAATACTGAATATTGACAAGGATTGGAGTAATCGCAGTTGACGCACATTGTTGGTAGGAATGTAAGATGGTCAAATTGGTTAGGAAAACAGTCCAGCAGTTTCTTATCGTGTTAAATGTACACTTACCTTTTGATCCACCAGTTTCATACCTCAGCATTTACCCAAGAGAAATGAAATATTTGTTCACATAAAGACTGGTACATAAACGTTCACAGCAGCTAGATTCATGATAACTAAACACTGGAAACAATCTGAATTCCCATCAACAGGTAAATCAATAGACAAATTGTATTATGTCAACGTAATGGAATATTACTCAGCAATAAAAATGAATAAATTACTGATATACACAACAACATGGGTAAATCTCAAAAACATACTACATGAAAGAAAGCCAGGCATTGAAGAGTATATGGTGTATGATTCCACTTATATGAAATTCTAAGAAAGACATAACTAACATATAATGATGAAAAACAAATCTGTCGTTGCTTAGGCTGGGTGGGGGCTATGAATATTGACTGCCAAGGGACATAAGGGCATTCTTGGAAGGTGGTGATTGTGGCGGTAGTTATTTGGGTATATGCGTTTGTCAAAACCTACTAAACTTTACACTTAAAATATGTGCTTTAAAATAAAGGGGAAAATCAATATTTAATTATAAAAAAAAAGAAAAATAGTGCCCTGTTGATATCACATTTCATACTGTTATAAAATTCTAATGGGTCTCAAAATCCTAATGGAACTTTTAAATAATAGATATGAGAAATGGTGTACTAAAACAGCATTGAATTAGGAGTTAAAAATGGATAATGCCATAAAAATATTTCCCATGCACTACAAAGAAAATAGTGAGATATATTTTTAAACTATTTTACCATTTTAATATTTTAAAATGCCTTCCCTTTGCTCCTATTCCAGCTAGATCTCCATATAATTGACTATGTTTACTAAAAGACCTAGTATCTTTCCTCAAATAGTCCAGGCTCTGAAATGCCACATTGCTCAAAATTCATTATATAGTATTTTCCAGTGGGTATCTTGGCCTAGGTCACACTTCAGAATCTGACTGAGCAAGCCAGGAGATCAAACGATAATTATCAACCCTGGATAAATTTTTATAGCTAAATTATAGCCCATGACCTGAGATTTGCTACTGCCTCCTCTTAGCATAACTACCTCTGTCTCTAAGGCTTATCACAGCAACAAACCTTTGCTCTGGGCAATTTCTTTAGAGGTAAGCACAATAAAAACTGTCTAGGAGCGCAGTCACTGAGAAGCTATGATCAGCCAATAATGACCAGGGAGTCCCTTTTATCATGTCTCTCTCCATCCACAGAGAAACCATCCCAGCTCCCCCATCAGCCCAGTGGAGAGTCAATGGCTGGTTTAGCAACATGACTTCTTTCTGAAACTCCGAAAACCCCAGGGTAAAATGATGCTACTGTACGATTTCCTAATGTTGCTTTACAAAGCAGCTCAAATTTGTGATTTTAAAAGCACCTCAGCCCACTGTGAGTTCACAGTTATCGTTAATGATTTGCAAATCTCAGTGTTTTTAACAACTCATTTTTGTACTGTGGCTGTGGTGGTAACACCTGCACCTAAATCGTTATTGCTTATAATACCCTGGGCTGTCAGGGTGTGCAGTAAATGAGAAGCAGCAGCAGTATCTTCCACCTTTTCAAACCTTAATTTACTCCTCCTACGTTTGAACATAAGCATAGTGAGCCATCCTGAGTGGCCCCCTCACCTCCGGGAGCCTGCGCCATCTTGGCTCATGGGACCTCTGTCATCCACAGAGGCTGAGTGCCCTTCTCCATCCCATGGAGGAAAAACAAGAAGATGGCAGCTGGAGGCCACCAGGGTCTTTCCCTCTGGAAGCTCTGATTTCTGAAGGTGAAGGATCTGTCCCCAGATCAGAGTTACAAAATAAATACACGGACTTTTTCGTGAGGTACCCAAAGTAGCATTTCTGCAAGATATTCAACTATAAATCACCCTACCAAATCCAATTTCATCCCAACATTGTAGGGTCATAAACATTGTTTATTCTCTAATTTCAAAATGTAAGTTATCTCTACGTAATAAAAATGGCAGATATTAGTCACTATGACCCTGATAGTGTTCTAATCTTGCCTCTGCATTAGTTCATTTAGTCCTCAAAACAACTCATTGTTACGATATGTCAGAACTTGACCCCAGCATCTGCCTCCAAAGTCTTTACCATACTGGAATAGGTTAAGAATCATAGACCCCTCTTCCCTAGAGAAGTGAACCTCTTATAAAGCCCCCCAAGGACTCGGAAGGAAGTTGGCTATAGATATCCTCCAAAATGTCCCTGAATGGACTGGAAAATCTCCAGTGTTGTACATGTATAATAACTTTGCCTTGCTTTACCTTACCTGCAAAAGTCATTTGTCTAAACAAAATATGTCCCTGAGGTAAGATACCACCAGTGAGTTTCAATAATGGAAATTGTCCCACTGTGATTCTTTAGAGTTTGCTGTTGGCAAATTCTCTAGGGTACATACCTATCCTCCACCCTCCTAGACAGTATACTAAGAGTTGATGACCACACCTCACCACAGGGTCACCAGCTACAGTGCGGGGTGATTCCCATCTGTCCTTCTCCTCCTGGGACCACGTGAGAAAAGCAACAGAGAGTGGCACTGCCTAACCCACTTCCCCCAGCCCTTAGCATTTTCACTGTGACAGTCAGCAAATGCCATTTCTGTCTCTTGGCTGCCCCCAAGGCTGCCACACCCTGCTTTGCCTGCAGGCAGAAGGACCCCTGCAGAGCAGTCCTTGACCAACGACAGCCAGCATGGGGCTTGCAAACACTCCGGCTTCCTCACCCCTGACAGGGACAGCTCAGAGCTGTGATTACATGGTCTCCAGAGCCCACTGCAAAATGTAGCCAAAGTCTCCACCATGGAACTTGACTTGAAATGCCCCCCTAGCTTGATTTCCTTCCCTTCTCTGACCTACTTCCCCACTATTAGTGGGTTTCCTGGGATCACTTCATAATAAATCACTTCACGGCCATCATTGTCTTGTATCTGCTTCTGGGGGTGAACTGAGAAGGACAGCAGAACATGCAGACGATCCCTCTAAAATCCCACCTCTCTGTATAATCCGAACAAGCACCTTGGGGTCATTAAGTCTCCTGCTCCTTGCTGTGGGAAACTTGGTCCCACAGCACAAATGCAATGATCCACTTATATTGTCCTATCCTTGAGCTGCTTACTCCTCTATGATTTAAAAAAATCGCAGAGGTCAAATTCTTGTGAGAGAGATGACCAGAGTGTCCATACATAATATTCCCGAATGAACTCTCTTAATGAGGAAACTTTGAACTGAAGTCCCCATAACTGCGGCTTCAACAGAAAGACAATACAGTGGATTCAACGACTCTAAATGTCGGCCTGAAGCCTGAAAGCCAAACAGATCCTTGTCCCACATAACTCCGTTCTCCAAGTGGGCGGTCTAAGGAACGCAAGCCCTCAGAGGACGCCAGACCAAGCCCCTCATTTTAAAGTCTTGGTTCCTCTGAATCAGATCTTTATGTTAAATATTTCTCAAAGTAGTTCTAAACTTTAATTACATATTCTACCAAAGCAAAGATCAAAATCTCTACAAAGGTTCTTTTTTATTTTTTTATGATGAAGTATTTATTAGTATGTCTCTTTGGAATAGATTTTCATACCCCAGGCCTGAAAAGAAATTCCACATAGAAATCATTCTCAAAACACGTTTTAAATACATGAGTTTGTCTGTTTTTTCTCACCTCATGCAATGACTTGTTAATGAGGAATAATTAAAATAGATTCTTATTAATAAGAAACGTACTGCTTTTCAAAAATATTTTGTAAATGTAAAACCTATACACTGATGTTTATAATAGAGAAATTCAGATCCAAACTTCCATCTCTACAGAGTGTCTAGGTATGTGGTGCATTTCAAATCAATCAATGTGGTAGTAACAAAAGATTTGCTTTATGCAACGTGTCAGCCTAATTGAATGATATAATTACAATCTGTTAACATCCGTGAGGACCAAGTAGAATGTCATCACTCTTAGATATACATGACGATGATAGTTTTGCATTTCTTTTCATCCTGGAATTTGAGCACTGATTTCTCTAAATATTTGGGGTCCAAGGGATTTGAAAGAGATTCCTCCAAAATGCTTCAAAGCGAATTTCAGGAGCTGTTCCAATGCACCCAGCCAGGAGTTTCAGGTTAGGACTTCACTTTGGATGGCCTGTTGAGGGGAAATCCACCCCCAGTAAAATGAGGGCCAGTTGGCTTGGCCATTGAGAAGGTGTTATCCATGGATACTCTGTCCTTATTTCTGTAAGACAGGAAGTGAAAGTTAACTTCCTTAACATCTTTTTCCTCTTCTAAGTTTGGTGTTCTCTAAGTTCCTAGGGTGAGGTAGCCCCTGAAAACTGCTGTGATTAAAGCTTCCAGTCTTAGACAAGGGGGCTGTTTAAATCTAATTAGGTGTCCACTGATAACACGCAGAATTAGGGAAAGACACAATTAAAGGTGCCGCCCTAATGTTGATCTAACTGTGGACATAAGACCTCATTATAACTCAGTCACTACGGACTTGAGACTTCAACTTGTAATCATCTTCCTGTCTTATAAAACACTTGTTTAACTAAAAAGATCAGTCAGAAGAATCTTTCTCTTGGCCCAGTTTTAATGACTAATTCATCCTTTATCAACTTTTATATTCCAAAGTTTCCGTGGAAACTTATAAATATTTACCACACGCAAGGTATCTTCATCAAACTTGGATATTTATAAAACACGAATTTTTCTGTAACTTTAGACAGGCAGCAGTTGTTATTAGAAATAGTTTAAGATACAAGAAAATCTGAGAAAGATAAATAAGATGGCACCTTCGGCAATAGATAAAGGAAAATCTACAACATATCTCCTTTAAATACACTCGTATATACACACACATTCACATACACACATACACACATACACACATTCGCACACATACACATTCAGGTCTCCTGCAGAGGTAGCTTAAATTTACACAAATTCCTTATAGTGTATTTAGGGGTCTTACAGAAAACATCTGTGGAATCCCTTTTTAAAAATAAAAAGTAAGCTAACAACTAAGGCCAAACCCTTTAGACTTGGCAACTAGAAGTGATTTACCTTAGGGGAGAGAATTCCACCTGTGGGGAAGGAATCTGACTAGTTCTGTAAACTCGAGACCAGCCTGGGGGTCCGGGGCAGGGGAGTCAGAGGCAGGTGCGGGAGGGTGCAGGTCAGCATGGAAACATGATGAAAAGGGTGTTTGAGAAAAGTGAAAGAAGGCATAAAGGCAAAAATGGCATGAGTTGCTATTTTATAAAGAGCAAGTGTAGGGAAAACATCCACAGAGATTATTCTAAATTATTCCATTTGGAAAGAACCTGTAGAGATTTGGTTAATCAATCCAGCAGTCTCTTAGCAGAATTGATTTCATTATTATTTAAAAAAAAAAATCATCCTCCATAAGCAGGACAGAAGCTTTAGCCTTGAGTGGATCCAGTAAAGAGGGTTTTTTCTAGTACTTCGCCACCTGCCTACTTGATGGCTGGGGGATGCAGGCAGTCCCCTCCCCCATCCCTCTCTTGCCTTCAGTAACATAACTTTCCCTCTCTGAAGGAACTTCAGCTTACCGCTGCTGGCTTGGTCTACGGTGACTGAGAGGAATGACGTCTCCTTTATGTCGCCTTTGTCATATATTCGTAGACCATCACATTGGCCCCCTTCAGCCTCCTCCCTTCCAGTCCACACCCTCTCCGCACCCTTGTTCTTGCCTCAGCATACTTTCCTTCAGCACCTTAATCCTTTTGCTCTTTTCCTGTGAACCCCCTCTCTGTCTCTCTCCAGTGTATGGATCCCCACCGAAATGGAACTGCCAATGACACCCCAACCAGGTCAGAGTGGCTACAAGTAATGAGTATTTTAGGGCAGAAAGAACGAGTTAAAGCAAGGATTCTAGGGCCGTGCTACCCAATGGAACTTTCCAAGATGATGGCAAAGCTGTCTATCTGGAGCCCAGGGCTGTGTCCTCTACCTCCATATGGCTATTAAGCAGTTGAAACGTGACTAGTGCACCTAAGGAACTGACTTTTTAATTTAACTGTAATTCTGTTTAATTTAAATATCCATGAGGGGCCTGCGGGTGGGGGCATTTCAGTTTTAGTGGGTGCCCCACTGGGAGGGGCTGAGCCAACAGAGGGGCATTTCTGTTGGCTCCACAGGCTCTCTGTGTCAAGGAAACTGGGGAGTGTGTGCAGGAGGGGATCAATAAGGTCAACAGGCCAAGCTGCAGGGCCAAGGTGGGGAAGTTAGTCCGCTCTAGAGAGTTATCGAACTGCTTAGCTAAGCTGGCTGGTTGTAACTGTGTAAGCTAGACTGCTGGTCCCCAGAATGGTTGCATGTACTCTACAAGATGAGCAACAGGACCCACTGGGAGGTGCAAAGACGGTATTTAAGATTCTATTCATATTTTGTCTTTCAAAAATAAAAAAAAAATCTCAGCTTACCACTTACTGACAAAGTGACAATAGTATTTTGCATGCAATTTAGACAAGTTAAAATATATTGGAGGTAGAAAACTATTCTAAAATCAAAATTTCATTTTAAAAGTCAAAACACATGTATATTTAGTATGCATGCATATATATGGGGGCTACAAGTTCAAAAGTGCTTTACTGATTAAGAGAGTGTGATCAAAATGGTCAAAGGTCACCAGACTGGATGCATGCCTCACATTGGAACCAGCCAACAGCACGCCCCTCGTGTCCTGAAAAAAACCCAGTGTTTCCACCCGACACGCACTGCTTCACGCCATTCAGATCAGTGTTTCTCCAGCTTCAGCGTGCGTGGAAATCACCTAAGGAGTGACTAAACTGCAAATTCACCCAGAGCCCACAGAACCCAAACGTCTGGAAATGGGGCCTGGGAACCTGCATGTTTAACCAATCCCACCAGTGACTCTGAATCAGGTAGTTGCCAGACCCATACATCAAGACAGACCCACCAAAATTAGCTCTAATTTTTAGCAGGATTTTATTCTACTGAGAAGCTGGCATCTGAATGTGGAACGAGGGAATATTCTGATTTACAAGAAGGGTAAATTTTTCCTGGCAAATCAATTTGCATCCAGTTACTTCACGTAGTTGTTTGCCACTGACGAATCACAGGCAGATGTCCCGCTTTCCCCCATGTCCCTGCAACACCCACGTGGATGAAATACCCAACCTGACTTAAACCCACAGTGTGAGCCACTACGGAATTAACTGGATGAGCTGGGTAATGCCACACGGCCAAGCCAAGGTTCAAACCCACTGAGTCACTCGGGCCCACTCTCTCACCCTAGCGTTAGCCAAATGATGATAACCAAGTGAAGACACATTTATCATTCCACATGTAGGCACCCCGAAACCCAAAATGTTAACCTGCGATGGCATCATCCTCTCCTGGAAGAATAAGAGCTCACGTCACACCCCCAGCAGATACTGAAGTCAGTTACTAGACATAAAGATGGTTCAGAGACAGATTATCTAAAACGTAGGTAAAAAGGATCCGAGAGCTACTCGTCATCACAGTGGCACAGCTGCATTCTTGGAAGGAACAGCGTTACCAAGCTTCCACCCCTTAGCAAAATTATTTGTGTTTGTAAACGTGAATGTGCTTTTCGTTCAGACAAGCCTGATTGTGAACCTCATTTGCAAACATTGTTATGGCATGATTATCACGAGAACCATGAAAAAGTGGGGGAGGGGGGAATCACACTATGTTTCCTCTGCTCCGTGGGAGGTCCACCGATGAGCAGATATTAATGGATCCCTGTTAGGGTCCTAAGGAGAGGCCTTAGTATCAGATGAGACATGCATCTTGCTCTGACACAAACCAGTGGGGACCTGTAGAATGTCATTTGTTCACCCTGTGCCTTAGTTTACCCCCATGGATTCCATGACTCTGTAACTGTCTGCCAATTATTTTCTTATCAGCAGGTAATAGGCACAATAAAATTAGAAGAACATTTGACTAATTCTTACTTCTGAATGTATTCTTTACGTTTCTGAGCTAGGTATTTCTTCTTTAAGTTCATCAATTCATTGGTAAGTTTCTCGATCTCATATTTATATTCTTGGTTCTGTGATTCATACATATTCAAGTCCGCAGACAAAACCTAACATGACAAATAAAGCAACATTAGCAGAAGAGACACAGTGAGACAATATCCTTTCCTGGAAATTTTTTCTAGTCTACTGCCATGCACGATACAAAACCGTGCCCCAAGTTTAATAGCTAATCTGCTCAGTTCTGCCAGTTCTCAAGGTCTGTGTGTAGGTAAAAATCTGACTCGGGTCTGAAGACTCCTAATCCAGTGACAAACGTAGTAAAACCTCTGCTTAGAAGAACTCTCAGGCCATATTCAAGTATGCGCACACATGTATGGTGTGTTTCAGATATATTGTGAGCAGAGACAGAAAAACTCTCAGACACACAGTATCAAATTGCATTTAAAGCCTTTTTAAAGAGCATTCAGGGAAGTCATCACTAGGGAGAGGGATACATTTGAGGATTAGGGTAAAAATTTTTCTGGAATCATCCTGCCACCACGACCACTAAGTAGGCGTTCAATTAATGTGTTTTCCTGGGTTACTATTCTGCTAAATGCCTATCACCTCTTCATTGTGTTCCTTGGGACTCTTTACAGGTTCTTCCTTTCTCCCAGCACCGCAGCACTTAAGCTCTGAGAAGCAGGGAGCTGAGAGTCTAAAGCATGTGTGACAGGAACGCTGATTACCTGCCTCTTCCACTCCGGTGTCCCATAGATGCTCTGGTCTCAGCTGAGCAAGAAGAGTGGGAATTTACTCATCTGAACAGGGCGTGTAAAGCATGCCCAAGCTAGAAGTGCACCCCACAGAAACCAAAGGGAAGGAAGGAAGGTTATCATTCTAAGGGGCATGTAACAGATTTGTTTCCCCTCTTGCTCACTATTTTGAAAATTTGCACAAAAGGGGGATCTTTGTCTTCTGAGTATTCATCTGCTTCTGAACATTTTCCCTTAATCCCTATGAAAAACGATTCGACTATGCTATCAAGAGCTAAAGAATAGGACTTTCATGTTGGGAGGAACCCTGCCTTAATAGTTAAGCAATTAGGAACAAAGGCTCTGTTTCCAAACAATGACTATAGCATTTCCTAAAAGAGCCCAGATAATGAGGACAAACTGGCAGACAGGCTGAGGACCACCACCTCTGGACCTCTTCCACCAGGGGTCACATTTCAGCAGAGCAAAATTCTCGATTTCCTGAGTTAAAGGGTTAAAATACCAAAAAGCACCTGTGAGCCATATAAGGCCATCCAGTGCTGACGGTGGCTGACAGTGTGAGACAGACATGTGCTTTTCTAATCTATACCCACTCCTGAGACAATGAGCTTTTATTTTGTTTGGAATATACGATTGTTTAAAAGGATGAAAATCATCAAAAGATTATGCCTCATGCAAAATTCGAAATACATCTCCGGATACTCATATGAAATAAACACTTGAGTGATAAGTTGAAAATTCACGTTCTAATTACACTTCTGTTTCATCTGCCTTTTTACAGTAGAAGGCTGTGATTTCACAATGTCCTATTTGTGAAAGGATGAGAACTATAGGAGCATGGCAGCTCTATCACCCCAGGCAGAAAGGCGACGATTACGACCCTCGTTGCGCAGGTCAGTGCCAGAATTCAGCCGGCGTGTGCTACGTTCTGCGCACGCGTGTGTAAGACTTCGCTGACATGCCAAGAATATCTAAGCGCTTGCTCAGGAGGTAAAGCTCCAGATATAATGGGAACACAGTTTTTGAGAAAACTTTTAAAAGGCACGTGTCATAATAAAACGTTCCATCTCCCCAGCTGAGGTTCTGAAGTCACTTAGAAGGGAATTTATGCTCACGGAATTCTAAAGCGATTTTACTCTCCTTCCATAGTGACTGATTTGAGAGATGGTCGCGAGGGCCGACCCTGGGGACTGGGGACTAGCCTATACTTTCCACACATGTACTGCAGCTGGACTAGAATAGCAAAGACCCGCCTTGGCCCAGCGGTCTGCTCTGGGGGATGACGGTGTTAAAACCTTCCCTCTGGGGCGCCTGGGTGGCTCAGCCGTTAAGCGTCTGCCTTTGGCTCAGGGCGTGATCCCGGCGTAATGGGATCGAGCCCCACATCAGGCTCCTCTGCTGGGAGCCTGCTTCTTCCTCTCCCACTCCCCTTGCTGTGTTCCCTCTCTCACTGGCTGTGTCTCTCTCTGTCAAATAAATAAATAAAATCTTTAAAAAAAAAGAAAAGAAACTCCCCTTTAAAAAAAAAAAACCTTCCCTCTGTTCTTCCCCCCATCCAAGTCTTCTCACTCATCTTGAGATCATCCCTGTACGCCCATCCCCCAAATTTCCATTCTGGTGCCATCATCCTCCCTCCAACTCTTTCCGTACTTGCTCAGCTCCCTCCCTCTTTGAGCAAACAGAGACTCGTGGGTCTGTTGGTCTAGATGCAGGGGGCTAGCTCTGAGATGTGCCCTGCTCTTCCTGGGACTGGGGTTCTAAAAAAGCCAGCCTCTGTGGCTTGCGGCATTTGGGAGACCGGCTCCTTGAACCGAGACAGTGGACTTGTCTAGGTCCCTCGCGTGTGGCCGGGCAGAGGCGGGGGCTCCCACTTACTTTCAGCTGCTTGGTCTTCTCCCGCAGCGTGTGGCGGTAGAGCTGCAGCTGCTCTGCAGCCTCGGGACCAGGCTGCCGGGCCAGGATGTGCTTCAGCTCCACGTACAGTTTCTCCTTTTCCTGGCGGAGAGCAAAACCACAAGGGAGGTAAACAGCCCCATCAACACAGGGAAAGTGCCTTTACCAGCAAGCTCAGGAGGACTTGGGGCCACCCTAAGATGCTTCGGAAGGCCACACTGATCACATTCACCGTAGATTCTATCAAGAGTACGTCCAAACAACCCCGGTCAAGGGCTTAGGATGGGCCCAGCATTTGGGTACAAATAATATGACACGTGAGGAAGGGAAAGTCTCTCTCTACCTAAACTTATGATCACATGACTGAGAGACAAGGGCAGAGATGGAAGACTTGGACAAGTGTTGTGGCCAGTAAAAGCAGGGAGTGGGGGAGCTTTCACAAAAATGTCCTTTGAATTGTTGCTTGAAGAACGAGTACTTTTCCCCAAGCAGAGGAAGAAAGGAAAGGTTTTTAGGCCAAGGTTCAGAGTCAAGAAAGGGGAGAAGTAAGTCTAGTTTCAGTAGGTGCCCTGGGCCAAAGGAGGGAGAAGTGGAGTGAAGAGGCTGGGCTCATAGGTAGGCTCCAGGCTGTGTGGTTTGGGAGGAAAGGATGAGCCGTGCCTGGATTTGTCTTCAGAGGAATAGCTCCAGCAGGAAGGCAGAGAACAGAGTAAGGAGACTGCTCAGGGGACCAGGGTAAGCAGAAGATGAAAACGGATGGACCTAAGGCAACTAAGATGGAGAGGATGTAGATGTGAAGACATTCCTGAGATAGAATCAGTGAGATTGAGTGGAAGATCAGACATGTGAGGAAGGAAGGAGCAGGACCAAGAAGACTCCAAGGCTTCTAATATGGACACCTTGGGGGCTGAAGGGTGATGGTAATGGAGGCAGGGAGGCTAGCAAAGAAGGGGTGTTGGGGGGGGGAGGAAGAGTTCCAACATTCCCTTCTGATCATCAGTGGGGTCTGGATATGTTGAGCTTCAGGTGTCGTGGGATATTGAGAAGAGGAGTTGAAAATGGGATCCCAGAGTTGGAACTAAAGAGCAAGTTGGAACTGGAGGTGGCTCATGGCTAGAGCCATGAGAGTGGCTCCATCATCCAAGGATGGCTTTTGGGGTGGGCCAGAACAACGAGATCTTTGGGAGAGCCAGCATATCAGGAGGAAGCAAAGAAGAAAGACCCAGAGAAAAGGAACAAGGGAGAGTAGTAACTGAATGTCTCCCAACCAGGAAATGGCAGGGTTTAAAAAGGGAAACGTGATTTGAGTGGTCAGTGATATCAGATGGTCTAAGAAAAGAAACAGAAGGGGGACTGAAAATGGCCTTGGGAGAGGCCTATTAGGACGACACCACTGACCTTAGAGAGTGTGCAGTAACATTGGGGGAGCAAAAGTCACAAAGGCCGGAAAACAAATCAGAAGTAGGAAGTAAAGAAAGTGAGTCTTTTAAGAAATATGGTATGGGAAGAACAGAGATCTGGAAGTAGTTTGAGAGAATAGGTAAAAAGCCGAGAAAACTAGGGCGTGCACACTGGTAGAACTAAAAGAAAGGGCTTGCGAGGAACCCACAGCAAATCATAATTTCATAATTGAACTTAACCAACAAACAATATAGAATTCCCATTTGTACCCTAAAGTTTAATTGCTTGTAATGTGTTTTCAGATTCTTGAACTACAGAAACTACATACAAGGGAAGATTTATTTCTTAGGCATCTCAGTTCCGGATTCCCATTTCTCTAAACTGCAATAATTTGAACACACATTGATAAAGACTAGTGTGTCTATTCATTTGTCTCTGTACATATTTATTTCCTTAAGGTAATTATGTTAAAGAAAAAATATAAGTAAAAGCCCTCTCAGTAAATGACACCTCCAAGCAAATGGAAACTAATTTTTACCTGGAGCTAAGTATTCTTAGCACTGTCATCAAATAATCTGTTTTTGACAGAGAACATGAGAATCATTAAAAAAAAAATCAGTAGAAGAAAATTCATTAACTACTCATTGTTACCATTTATTTTAGATTTTTCTTCCCCCTGGCCAAATTATAGAAATTTTATCACAAATAACACGACTCCACTTTTAAAAGAATGTATGTAACTTAAGAATTAGTTGGATGGAATAAGATTCTAGAGAAACATGTATCAAAAAAAAACAGTATTCAACATTTAAGAAATAATTCCAGAAACGACAAGGAAATCCAAAAGCCCGTGCAAAAGAAGAAAACTGAATGAACAGAATTACAAAGTGGTGATTTTCCTTTATTGTACAACACCTCCCATCACACCTTACATATAATCTTCCCAGTAAATGGATGTAGCAAGCAATGGGAAAGATGTCAGGAGGTGAGTTTATTTTCTATAGCCACTTAATGCCTGCTCTGTTGGAGAAATAACACTTCTGACAAGGCTTCAAGATTTAATTTGGAGAGGGTAATAAATATGTGGAGAAGCCCATGAAACTGTTTTGTCCATTTCTTTCAGCTCCCCTTCCTCTCTACCAGAATACAGGTAGACTTGAAAAGTAAAGAACCCCACAAAGACGAGAAGGAAGCAATCTGGTTTGGGATATAATAACGTCGTAAGCTGAAAAGATCGTCTTACTCCAAGAACCTTCGAAAGTTTCCCAGGCGGAACACTTTTCAACTGCTCTTGGCAGGGAGGAAAGAGACGCAGAGGAGAGAGGCTGGAAGAAGCAAATATTGCTACCTCGCCTCATAAGTGAGAATCCCAAGGTCAACAACAATGAACGGTGTGTCCCAAAGTCCAAAGTGTGACAAGTCAAAAATCCAGTCGTCGTATAGGAAAGAATCACTTTGCCATGCAACGCCTCCTCTGGGGCTTGAAGACATTTTATAACCCTGAAAGAATTTGGAGGAAATTGCGCTACGTAATTGCTAAAGGCTACGTGATACTATCGGTAGAAGAATGGAGCCAGAAGGTGAAATTGGGTTGGCAGCCAGGGGAGAGCACCCAGAGATAAGAGTATGACTCAGCTCCATGCTCTCCCAACCTAGGCCAGCTGAATGGGCTCCACCCACGCCCTCTAACAGGACATGTGTTTTTCACATACAGTGAATGAGGCCGCCATTTAGCCCATCTTCCCCCACTTCCACTTCCTGGTTTTTTTCCAAGGCTGTAAAAGGAATCAAAATGGATTTATTCTAAAGAATAACTGAGCGACTGAACAGTGAGGACCGACAAGTGCGGAGAAAAGTGAAGAAGCTGAGTGAATTACCATTAAAACTGTTACAGTTTTCAAAGTCGAAAAGTTCTACGAGTTAAATCACCCGGGCCAAGTGATGCATGTGTGTTCATGGTGGGTGGAGAGAATACCAAATGAAACTTCAGGGACCAAGACAGTGGAAATGGGAAGAGCAGAGGGAAAAGGAGTGGGGGGTTGTGGCTGAAATGCATTACCAGGCTTCAGTGTGGATGAATTTTGGTCTGTGTTTACAATAGAAAACCTAACTGATAAAACCAAAGTGAAGGCCGGTCAGCATTAACATTCTAGCTGTGTGTATCATACAGATTTGTATTTTGGGAGAGCGTTCTGGTAATTTAGATAAATATGGAGTGTTTGATGGATTGAAGGTCTTAAGTACGATTGTTTTCCAATTTATTTCTCTCCTAACCCTCTACAAGGGCCAACCAAGCTCTTCAAACATTGTGCAATGGTGTGTATAATAACCCCATTTAGAGACAAAGCGTGCAATTCTATTATAAAGAGAATCTATCTTATGCAACAGAGAGACTCATTAGGCTGTCCGATGGATATTGTCTCCATAAGCCAGCAGTGGCAGAACCAGCTGCCTTGTAATACATATCCTGTCCTTCTTCGTTAAGCTGCACTCATTTCTTTTTAAACCAAATCAATTAATTTGTCACTGGGTTAGAAGCACCATATGTCAATGAAACATCATAAGAAAATCATAAATAGTTTATTATTTCCCCACCAACAAAAGATCGCATCTTCGGGTTGGCATTTCTTTATTTATTCAGAGTTTGTCCATAATGCGCATCAATATTACTTCGTAGCATGCCTCACTCTCTAAATTATTTTGTGAACAGCTATACTGGAAAAAAGCTAGACTCTTACCATCAGGAGACTAGCTCTCGCCCTGGCGGAACACGACTTGCAAGCATAAAACATATTATGTCCATCCTCGAAATGATGCTCCCTTGCTAGACATCCCATCCTCTCAGTTGCACAGACTGTCAGACATGGTTATGGATTCTCTTGCTGCAAGAGTCTCTGCCAAGTTATCCTGGATAACAGCACGGCTCATTATTAACATCGGCTGAGTAGAGTGGTAAGAAATTAATTACAGTATTAGCTTCAAATAATGCTGTCATTACACGGTGACGGTCTGTAACCCCAGGTTGGAAACTCCAGACGCGAAGTCACTCAGACTTCAGGTGTTTGTATTTTATCTGACAATAAATTAAAAGTCTACATTCTGAACAGTCTATGCAAATAGGAGTCAGTGCTATTCTGGGTACAATTCGGAGGAAGAAATGGAGTTGCTCACAGAACTCCTTTCCCCGCCGAGCTACAATTTTATATTCACCGTCTGTTTATATTCCCTGTCTTTCACTCTGCATCTTCAACTGCAAACAGAAGGTAGTTCACATTCCACGTGCACCTTAACACCTCCTCTTCCTCAGCTCGCCTACTTGAGGCAATAACTGACTAAGACGAACTAATGTATTCTGCTTTAATCTGAATCCGTGCTTGGCAAATGCCAGTGCATTGATTCTGTTCACCCTGGATTCATCAATTTGCTTGGGCGTGCGTTGCAAATAATCGCTCACCCGGTGAACTAGCTAATTCCTGTGAATCAGGCAGCTTGGCTCCTCATCCAAAATCACATGCTTATCTATACCCACCAGGGCTAAAGCCACTCACTGAGATGCTTGGATACCATGTACTCCAAAGAAAGAGACAGCACCTTGTCTTCACTCCAGCTCACCCAGTGGGTTCAAGAAGAAATTGGTTTAAAAAAAAAAAAATCCCCCAATCACTCCTTCTGGGAGACTCAACTGCACAGAATACACAGAAAATCTTTTTTCCAAAATGTCAAGATACCATTTACATTACTTCGGTATTTAATCCCTATGAATCCATTCTTTCCAGTTGTATTATGAGCCTTTAAGGTCAGAACTATGACAGATCTTTCTACGTGTCCTTCATACCTGCTATTGTGTTCTACTCATTGTAGATGCTCGGTAATTTTGTGGCTTGCAATTATATTGTCAGCAAACTATGTCCATCATATTTTAGTAATACACATCAACAGAGGTGAGATATATTTATGTTGAGAACTTTCACTTTAATTAGATCACTGGGTCACAACTCCCAGTTAGCCGAACTTATATAATTCACCCTAATGAGCCAGTTGGTCCTATAAATCATATACATTTGAGTGAAACGTTTTCATCACGCGTGTTTTGTATAACTCATGAAAACACTTGATATACAACCTTGATCTCTTAGTAAAAGGTTTATAGCAGTTTCTGATAGTGCAAGCGGTTTCAAATGCCTTTTTTAACTCATAAGACTGGCAAAAGTCTTCACATTAATTGGCTCTGAATCTCTGCTTGTAGGGGCGTGTGCATACGGACACATGAAAATGCAAGCTTAACTCTGAAACTAAATAATGTGTGGACTTCTTAAACAGCCTCCTTAAACACAAGAATTCTAATTGCACACAGAACTCTTTTCTACAGTTTAAAAAAATGCATTACATTTTTGCCTATTTGTTTGGTTTTAGTTTGTTTTCCACCTTCCCACCCCCATCCATAATCCTTAACAGAGGACTAAAGCCAAATTTAAAAGTTTAAGTAAAACTGCTTCCCTCTTTATATGAAGGCAACTCCAGAGCACTGCCTAATTTATCTAGAAATGCTTCTTTTCGTTAGTAGGAAAATAAATGAGAAACTCTGTAAACATATTACATTTCTATCTAGCTTTAGGAAAGGGAAAATAATGGCTGATACCTTGGGGCTTTCTTGTTTATTAGCTTTATAACGAAAATGTCAGCTAACCTGAACTCTGGACCTATCTTGTTTATGATGTCATGAAGTGGTAAAGCCCCCTGGAGAGGCTGGGAGATGCAGGATTTGGGGATGAAACAGAATTACACAGCTGAGTTCCTCATGAGCAGGAAACTGCTTGGTTACACAGTGGTTCTTGGCTCTGGATGTAGACGATTAAGTGTTTTATGAGGCATAGGAGAAATCTGCACGCACTAACCTTTACCATTTTTGTAATAATAGGAAAAATGCTTCTGGTACTTTCTGATAGAAACAGCACAAACTTTCTTGAGAGATCTCTTTGCAACGGGTTTTGTTCTCAAATGCAAATATATGTTTGCGAAGTCCTGGACAGGGTCTATAATTGCTTAGATCGACCTGAACTTCATTACTGAGACTGCTGGCTGGTTTTACCCTTGTACCTTACCTCACAACTTCACGTATGTGAAGAATTTGCACATATTAAGTCAGGATGGTGTTGGCTTTTCTTAAAACCTCTAATGAAACAGGTCTAGAAAAATTCAAGTCCACTGAGGTCTTACTCAGTGCCAGCACGACGCATATGATTGTGCTAGTTTCATACAAAGATAGATAAGGTCCAAACTTCAAGGAGCTCACTTTTTGGCAGAAGAAAAACAAATAACTAAGTCATAAAATAAGCCCAAGTCTTGCCAGGTCCCCAGAGAGGTGCTAGGAGTGCTGGGTAGTGGGTAGGTTCAGAAGTAGAGACGATACTCATTTGATGGACTGCGGAGAGGGGGAGATTTCAGATGGGTCTCAGTGGGGACAGTAGTCATAGCGGTAATACTTGTATTCATGAATTAGAGAAGAGCCTCACTGCCAAAGGACAGATTGAATAGATAAAGCCACTTGAAGTCGATCCACTGAGAATAGGATCAATTTTCCTAATAAATAGTACAGAAAAAGTTTGAGATTTTTTTCCTTGAAAAACGGATCTAAAATTCATTTTAGGAGTTTCTTTAATTTTTGAGTATTTTGTCTTATAATTTTAAAATTTGCATTTTAATTGTAATAAAGTACAATTAGGATGAATTAAAATTATTGGGTTTGGGGGGCACCTGGCTGTCTCGTTTGGAAGAGCACCCAACTCTTGATCTCAGAGTCATGATTTCAAGCCCCACACTGGGTGTAGAGATTACTTAAATAAATAAACTTAAAAAAATTAGTGGGTTTTTTTTTTAAGATTTATTTATTTATTTATTTATTTGAGGGGTGGGGGGAAAAGGGCAGAGGGAGAGAAAAAGAGAATCCTAAGCAGACTCTGCGCTGAGCACGGAGCCAATACAGGGCTCGATCTCACAACCCTGAGATCACAACCTGAGCCAGAACCCAGAGCGAGACGCTTAACCGACTGTGCCACTCAGGCGCCTCAGGGTTTGTTTGTTTGTTTTTTTTACATAGCTAACAATATTATGGTGCAATTTTACTTCTTTCATATATCTGACTTCTGCAGTACAACAGTTTTTAAATTTTTTATTATGTAACAGCCATACAAAAGAACATATAGCATATATAACTATAAAGCATCATAAGAAAATGAATGCTCATGATGAATCCATCACCCAACTTACGAAATAGAACATCAATACCTGACAGCATCCGTGCATTCCCTTCTCCATCCCATCCCCGTGCCTACACAACTGCCCCCATCAGCCAAGGTAAGCACCATCCGAACCCTGCTGTTGTCACTCCCTTGAGTTTTCCAGAGAGTTTTATCATACATCTATTATTCAATTTTGCTTTGCTTTGAGCTTTATAAAAATACATCCCAGCATACTTAGTTTCCTTGACTTGCTTGTTCTACTCAACATAATTGGTAAAAGATTTATTGACGCCGTTGTGCGCTTCCGTGTTCTGTATTTTATCTGATACTCTGTTGGGTGAAAATCCCACAGTTTACGCATTCTCCTGCCAGTGGGCATTTGGATTGTTTCCAGGGTTTTGTTTTTATCAACAATGTTGCCATGAACATTCTCCTGCATGTTCCCTAGTCCCCAGTTACAAGTCTTCCCAGCATGCAGACCTAGGAGCGGGATGGCTGAACCTTAAGCAACATAAATGTTCAACTTTGTAGGAGAATGTAAAAATGATTTTCCAAAGTGTGCTCTAAAAATTCCCACTGGTCTGCATCGTTGCTATTGCTCAGTGTCACCAGGCATCCCCAAGCAGAGGACCCAACTAAGCCATGTCGAGAGTCCTATCTGCTGAAATTATGAAATAATGTGTATTAAGCTGCCAAATGGGTGGTAATTTAAAGCCAAGCAATAATAACTAATATAGACATCATACCTTTTGTCCCTCTAGAAATAGTAAAACAGTATCTCAATGCGGTCATACATTTTATTTCCCTTCTTATAAAATAAGGTTAAGCATTTTTTTCAAGTGTCTTCATCATTTGTGTTTCCTCTTCCGAGAAATGCCTGTTTCACACACATTGTTTTCCTATTTTCTACCGTTGTCTTTTTCTTACTGATTTATAATTCTTTGTATATTCTGGATAAAGACATATAAAGTTTGTGCCTTGCTTTCTTTACGACTTCTTTTGAGGAGCAGACTTTCTTAATGATAATGTAGTAAGATTTATCCATAATTTCTTTTATGGTTAATGCTTTTTGTATCTTAGTTAAGTACTCGGGCCAATTATTTTTAAAAGACTTCCGTTAGCGGAAATATTCAAAGCCTTCATTAATTTCTCCCAAATCCCCTCTTAATCCTTTGATATTTAAAACATTCTGTTTTGAGGTACCTACACTTATAATTGTTTGATTTTCTCTTTTCCTGCCAGATGCTGCTTTGCCATTGCCTTTGATAGGATTCTAGAATTTTTCTAATATCACTTGCATTGACTTCAAGTGATCTGGCATCCTTTGCAAAGCTTACAATTGCTTTGCATTGTATTTGAATGTCTTGTTGGCTGATAATAACAGTGGACAATCCTACTGAAAAAGAGAGACCAACGATATCAAGATGGGCAGGAGTTAGTCACATGATGCTGGTAGGGATGTCTAAGTATAGGTAACAGTCACATAAATGGCAAGCTCTTTAGTAAATATATTTATGTTATGAAAATATTCATTTTCCTGCGTAATCTCAGAATTTGGGAGAACTGGACAAGAAATACTGGAAAAGAATAACAGAAGCTGCCCCAGCAGCTCTGTCTACAGAACAGGTACTATGGATGCGTCAGGCCTGGTGCTCAGCTCAAATGTGGCATTTCCTTTTTTTTTAAGATTTTATTTATTTATTTATTTGAGAGAGAGAGAGAGAGGAAAGAGAGAGCACTAGTGGGAGGGATGAGCAAAGGGAGAGGGATAAGCAGACTCCCTACTGAGCAGGGAGCTTGACATGGGGCTCAATCTCAGGACCCCGGGATCGTGACCTGAGCCGAAGGCAGACACTTAACCGACTGAGCCACCCAGGCGCCCCTCAAATGTGGCATTTCAATAAATCATCGCAACAAACCTGAGAATTGATTATTATCCCTATATTCCAGATGAGAGAGTTGAGGCTTGGAAGTGTCAGTGACTTACCTAAATAAAACAACTAGAAAGTGGCAGAACCAAGATATGAACCTATATAAAATAGAACATTTCAAAGATTGAGATAAACATATATTATACCTATATGTGTGTATATATACACAGATTCAGATATAGGTAGATATGTACAAATATGTGTTTATATGTGTGTGTGTGTATATATATATATGTATGTATATATATATGTATATATATATATATATATATATATATATGCATGTGTGTATATCTCTCCATCCTTGTCCTTAAGCATTATTCACACTGCTTCCTATAGCAAGTGGAAAGAAAAAGAAGGGAAGAATATAAACAAAAGTATAAAGGTAAGGAGGTGAGAGCATAAAAGCATCCAGTAAGCCTGCAGTATATGCAAGGACAGTTGCAAGTGACTATCTTACTAGACTAGAAAAGATGACTATAGGGGCGCCTGGGTGGCACAGCGGTTAAGCGTCTGCCTTCGGCTCAGGGCGTGATCCCGGCGTTATGGGATCGAGCCCCACATCAGGCTCCTCTGCTATGAGCCTGCTTCTTCCTCTCCCACTCCCCCCGCTTGTGTTCCCTCTCTCGCTGGCTGTCTCTATCTCTGTCAAATAAATAAATAAAATCTTTAAAAAAAAAAAAGATGACTATGTGTGTCTTGAATGATAGACAGATGAGTTTGCTTTCAACACAATAGGCAGGAGGAAACCATGGAGGGTTTCTTGGTGAATAATATGTTAATAACATTAATATATTATAATATATTATATACATGTACTACTCTAATAATTTATAAGACACATGTAAAATAGAGCATTTTAAAGACTGAGATTAAAATGTGCATATATGTAGAAGTTCCAATATTTTCTTCCAACACTCAGTAGATTGTCTTAGGTGCTCTACATTGGAGAACACTGGTCTAAGATAATAGAAGTCAGGACCTACATCAGAAGAGTGGCTGGGGGACAAACCATGTAAGGTTAGAAACAGATGCAAGAGCATGGGGAGATGCAATTTACTTGACTCAGGAACTGACCTCAGCAACTGACCAGCAGGTGGATGGGGGAGTCAGAAATGACTGGCATTTTAAGCCTCTGGGTGCCTGGACAAGCTGCCACACCATGAATGTGCACACCCAAGCCAGGGAAGGAGCTGGCTTCGGGAAGAAGACGGTGAGCTCCATTATAAGGAGGCAGCAGGACATCCTTTTGACAAACATGTATTAAGGAAACTGAGGCTCAGCAAGGCTAAGTAATTTGTCCAAGATCACACAGCTACAAATTGCAGAGCCAGGACTCTAACCCACCCAGTATGACTCCAAGCCCGGACCAGCACACTCTTGGCTTCTTCCCACCCATTATCAAGCACCCTGCCTCCACCATTCTCAGTTAACAGCCACACCAGAGGGATGGCCAAGGTGGAGAGGCATCAAGAGAGAATAGAGCAGCTGTGCCACTATACACTGACAATGACAGCTGCATAAAGAAAGGGCCTTACACAATCAAGTTATTAAAACATGCAGTGGGGCCAATGAAAGGCAGCTGAGGGAAATCTTGCTAACCTGGAAAATTCTTTGGAGTGGTGCATAGTTTTAAATAAGCCAAATTAAATTTTAAAACAAGAAATACCCTGATGGAATTACATACTCAAGTTGAAATAACACCAAGTAATTTGGATTTTGTGATTAAATCCTAAAAAGCTTCCAAATATTCATAGGACCGTGAGGTGACATCACAGAACGGGCTCAGAGCAGAGAGGGCTCCGTCCTGCTCGGCTCCTTCCTGTTGCCTGTGGGCCCATCACACTGAGTCACTCTCCCTCCCTAATCCACCGGATTCTTTTAAGCCCCCTCGCCTTGGCACTGGCCACCCATTCCTCCCTAATGCCCTCCCCCCACTCCCAGCTCTAGCCCTTGTCCAGCACCTCTCAGCTTTCAAAATGCTGCTCAGAGTAACCTCCCCTGGGGGCTTTCCCAGTTTCCTCAGATTAGCTGCACCACTAGCATTACCGCAGTGCTGCTCGGGATTTTATCCGTGGGTGCATTTGGCTACAGAGGAGTCAGCACTTTCCTGCAGAGGATAAGCTCCAAGACCCCCAGTGGATGCCTGAAATTGCAGATAATACCAAACCCTATGCATTCTATGTTTTTTCCCATACATGCCTCGCCATGATAAAGGTGAGTTCATAAATTAGGTGCAGGAAGAGATTAAAAACGAAAAAGAACAATTACAACAATATACTGTAATAAAAGTTGTGTGGATGTGGTCTCTCTAAAAACATCTTACTGTGCTGTCCTTGCCCTTCTTGTGATGATGTGAGATGAGACGAAGTGAGGTGAATGACGGAGGCGTTGTGACGTACGTAAACTTAGGTTACCACGGACCTTCTGACCATGTGTCAGGAGGAGGATCATTAGCTTCTAGAACGCGGTTGACCACAGGTAACTGAAACCACGCAAAGTGAAATTGAGAATAAGGAGAACTACTATATTCTTCAGTTTATGGTGTGTTATCATCCCTGGTTCCTCTTTAACTTTATATATAACGTAAATAACACGACAATAAGCATTCCAGTGCAGCAGAGTTATGCACAACTGAATTTTTTCTCCGGATTAATTCCTAATGTAGAATTTCTGAGTACACTAGAAGGCCTTTAATACATACTACAAAACTCTCTTCTAGAAAGTTGACATCAAAGCAGGGGCACCTGGGTGGCTCAGTCAGTGGATCATCTGCCTTCAGCTCAGGTCATGATTCCAGGGGCCTGGGATGGAGCCCATATTGGGCCCCCTGCTCGGCAGGGAGTCTGCTTCTCCCTCTCCCTCTGTCCTCCCTCCTGCACTCTCTTTCTCTCTCAAATAAATAAATAAAATCTTTTTTTAAAAAAAGAAAGAAATATGCAAGAGAATTATCCACAGCATCTATGTATATCATCATGGATATTTCTCAAAATATAATGTTGAGTGTGGAAAAAAGAACAAAATTAATAATAATATATATACTGTAAGACCATTTGCATAAATGTAAAGTACACGAAGTAATTACGTTGTTTGTAGATGCATCAATTCGCAGTAAAAGCATAAAAATACACTGAAGGAATACACATCAAATTCCTGATAGTTGTTGCCTCTAGAAAAGTCAGGAAAGAAATAGGACTTCAAGGGGTCCACCCAAACTGAAAGAGCTACTCTATTTATTTTGTTAGTCTAAAACAAATGTGACAAAACATTAAAATTCACCATTCTGGATGGGTGACAGGTATATTTGTTCTATTATACTTTACTTTTCTACGTTATAATTTTTTCCCAAATGAAAAGGGGGGGACTTACTCCACCCTCCAAGAACATATAGAAACTCACTTTTATTCTACTCTGTAACTTTCGCAATATGCGTAAAATTTAGTGTATGGTATGAAGTAGAACTCTAACCTAATGAATGAATGAGTGAATGAAAATGAGTGAATGAGCAAATAAATGAAAAGAATGAATGAATGAATGATTCTCACGAAGTAATTCTCTGTCACTCCTATGAGTGTCATCATTCAGATCACATAGACATACTCATCAAATTAGAAAGAATTTAGTAGTCAAGCTGATACTCAAGTAATCATGGCCAAAAAGTAGATCTGCACCAGTCAGTATGGAAGCCACTTGCCGTATGCAGCTATCAAGCACTTGAAATGTGGATAGTCTGAACTGATATGTGCTCTATGTATAAAATACCAGATGTTATAGACTTAGTACAAAAAAAGAATCTGAAATATCACATAACTTAAAATTCATTTCATGTGAAAATAATAATTATTTTGGATAAATTCAGTTCAATAATGTATATTATCAAAGTTAATTTCACCTGATTCTTTTTACCTTGTTACTATGACAACTAGAAAATTTACAATTACAGATACGGCTTTTTATTTATTTTTATTGGAGGGCACTAAAATACAGCAACAATGTTGCTTTAGATCTAAAATTGTAGAAGAAAAAACATGCTCAGTTTTCACATTTGCCTAATCTGAATGCAAACCAGCCACCTCTTTATATAAATAATGGTATGAAACTAGACGAAAAAGTATGAGGTCATTACGCTGCACAGCCGACAACTTGGAAAATTAGACCTTACACAAATTGTTCCATAAAGTACTTAATAAAATTTTAGGGAAGTGGAAAATTTTGTATTAAGTTCTGTAATACAAAATAGGCTCATGTCCAGAAGTAGACCATAAGGCGAGAAGGTGACGTGAAATGTACCAACCAGAAAGAAATGACATTCTGTTGTCAGTCTCCTAATGTTTCTGTTGCCCCATGGACCACCACGGAATCAGCTCATGTTACTCAGTGGTCCTGGGGCTACTTTGTTATTAACGTGGTCTCCTTGCGTCTAGACAGTGATGATTCTAGCGTAGCCCTACGGACAGTAAGATCCAGGTGTGCACCAGTCACAGAGAAGTATCATGGTCAAAGGAGGCCACCAAAAAGTAATTTCAGGCTAACTTCAGTACTTCTTTGGCATCAATGACTATGAAGGGGGTGTATTATCCACATGAATACTTAAACCCCTCTTCTCCCATAACCTGCAGCTGCTCTCACATCCTCAACTCCAAAATTCCCCAGGAAATTTCTTCACATGCTGCCCACCTATTCCTTCCTTGTTATCATGACTATGTATCTCAAAAGCCAGGAGATCTGTTCTGATAAAGGCAGACCCCTCCCCCAGGTGGGGAAGAGAATATATGGAAGCTCTTGCAAGGAAGAGACTGCAAAGCCGCAACCATCTCTAGCAGACAGAAGAGCGAAAAGCTGTGAAAAAACTTTTATGTTTGATGTCCTGTCCAAACCAATCAAAGCCTGAAGTTCTAAGTCTATGCGTAGGTAAAGGTTCAACGTGGGGAGCACAACTGATTAAAAGATCAGATTTCATAAAACAAAAGTGGGGGTGGTGAGGGGAGGTACAAAAACGTAGCTTGAGTCGTGCGTTACTGAGGAGTAATTCAAATGGCCTCAGGCCCTGCAGTGTGGAAGGATTTCACAAGTCAGGGAGCATCAGTAATAGTCTACATTAAAGAGGAATTAAGTCTTCCTCAAATAGCTGCCATTTGGAGACGTACTGATTTTCAGAAATGACACAAAGGGACTGTAAATAACAAGGAAATTTTTTATAAATTTGGGAAATAGAGTCAGATACAGTACAATAGCCCTGGGCTTTTTTGTTTGTTTTGGTTTTGGTTTTTTGTTTGGCTTTTATCTGATTGAAATAGTCTACCTGAAATTCCATGGCCAGTTTACTATGAATGCCGCTAATTCCAGAGCTGGCTTTAAAGTGCCCTAAGTCCATGCTCCCCCTCTCTGAATGCAGGTTCCTACCCGCCGCCTCCCTCCCTCCTTCACGCTGCCCTTGCTGGGACCTGCAATCACTCAACCCTCCCGCTAGCCTCAGCCCATTAGCCTCCCCCTGGCTTTATGGTTCTCCTTCCCCCACCTCGACCCCAGAGTCAAATATTCCGGAGTGCCCTCCACAACACTTTCAGCCCTCCTCCCCGACCTCCTGTGACACCCGCCAGGCACGTTCCCAGGGCCACCTGGCTCCCGCTGACCACTCTCAGCTCCCAGGCCACCCAGCACGGCTGGAGGGCAACACAGGAGGTACTGAGCGGAGCCATTACGAGTTCAAGGTAGGCACATGGACTTGTTCTCTGCTTCCTCACAGAAACTCTCCTTTTCCTTTCTTGTGAGCACCCAGAGGTCATCTGCTCAGCAGCTTCTTCAGATCTCTCTCCTCTGGACCCCGGTTTCACCGTGGTCACACTCACTCCCAGCAGACCACCTGCTCTGAACAGACAGAAGCACCTTAAGAGACCCCACTCTTCATCACAAGACGTCAGTGCTGCTTAAGTTCTCTCTCCCCTCCTGTCCATATCGAATGAAGAGCTGCTGGCCTTCGCGTACTTTCCTGGTGTGTGCGTGTGAATAACACAGGTACGCATCCACCCAGGCACACATTCTATAACCCCGCACACATGCAAACACACATGCCCGCCTCGAGTCTCCTCCTCTCCTTCTGTGCTTCCTCTGTGCTCACGCCTGACGTCGACATGAGCTTCACCCTGTCTCTAAAATGTTTCCCAAGGATTGGAAGAGCACATGTCATTCCATTACACTCGGGCAGTGGGGCTGCAACAAAAAGCTTTGTTCTATGTTTCTCGATACCTTGAAACTTTTATAACAAAAATGTATTTAAATTATGTGTGTGTTTAGTGTTTGTCCTCTGGTCTTTCCGAGCTACACATCTTACACCGGTAACCGAAGTCTACTGCCCCCATTCTCTCACCATCTCTTCCCTTCCAGGCCCTTGGCAGTCAGGCTTCATGCCCAACAACCTCCCAGAACTGGACCCTCAAAGGGCACCAGTGACTGTCGTCCTTGTGGCCACATCCTTCCGAGTTCTAGCTCTCGTGGCAGACGCCAACCGTGATAACCCACTCCCTCCTTGACATTCCCTCCTTCCTTGGCCTCTGTGAGACTGTCCTCTGAGTTCTGTTGCAAAATGGGACACATTTCACTGAAAGACTCTGCCAACAGCCAAACGAGATTCTTTCTCTTCTAAAGTTGAGGGAAGTGACAGGCACTGCAGAATGGGGCGCCTCTAAACGTGTGCAGGTGTGTTTGCTTATGAAACCTCATCCTCTATAGAGCACACGACACATCCTCACACAGCCACCCTCCCCACTGTCCTCACTTTGGGGAAAAGCCAAAGATGAGAAGGTCACTCTGAAGTTCCCGTAACCCTCATAGCTGCCAAGGGGACTTCCTGTCAGCCACCTTCTGCTACACCCCCACCACACGGGCCATGGGGCTGGGTGCTCCCTTTCTGAGCTGAGTCGTTCAGCCTCTCTCCACTCACCTCTGTCTCTTACCTCCCTCTTGTGAGGAGAGGGTAAAAACCATGTCCTACCTGAACAGGATTTTTTTTAAAGATTTATTTTCTTATTTGAGAGCGAGAACGTGAGGGATGGGGCACAGGGAGAGGGAGAGAATCTCCAGCAGACTCCCCGCTGAGTGCGGAGCTGGACTCGGGGCTCAATCTCATGGCCCTGAGATCATGACCTGAGCTGAAATCAAGAGTCAGGTGTTTAACCGACTGAGCCACCCAGGTGTCCCCTGAACAGGATTTTCAAAAACGAAGAGGGGTTCAGTGCACGGACAAAGCAAGGACAGACATTCTCTGGGGAATTTTATTTTCAGAAACAGAAAAGAGGGGCGCCTGGGTGGCACAGTTGTTAAGCGTCTGCCTTCAGCTCAGGGCGTGATCCCGGCGTTATGGGATCGAGCCCCACATTGGGCTCCTCCGCTGGGAACCTGCTTCTTCCTCTCCCACTCCCCCTGCTTGTGTTCCCTCTCTCGCTGGCTGTCTCTCTCTCTCTCAAATAAATAAATAAAATCTTAAAAAAAAAAAAAGAAACAGAAAAGAATATCTGTGTGTAGAGATAATTAGACAAACCTTTAGAGTGTACGTTAGAAATCAATGAGTGTAAGCATTAAATGAGGTGGTGTAGGTGGGAGCGCCATGCAAAACGTAACCCGCTAGACAAATGTTAGATGCTTCCATCATCATCCAACTAGGAGTTGTTGAAGACCATATGAGACAATATATGTAAAATTGCTTTGTCAACTGGAAAAAGCATTTTTAAATTGTAATTATTATGTGATGTTTTGCCTCGGGCTAGATTAAGAGTCAGACCATGGCAATATTGAAGAAAATTTAAATACCTGCTAATTTCTTTTAAATCCACATTCCTGGAGCTGTTTATAAACTTCAAATTCTAATTAATTTCCATTTTCTCACCTCTTTTCAGATAAATTGATTACAATAAACTTCAAACTCTATTAAAAACAGAGTGAAAGTTCCTGGCGACTGTGAACTAGACCACGGACTTCGGAGTTGAGGCCTGAAAGTCGTCTTTTGTGCCCTGCCCACCATAAGAAGGCCAGTCCATGTTCTCTTGTGACTATTACAGTTTTTTTCATTTCAATCTCCTGGGGCATCATAACATTATGGTTCTACTATAGGGGCTTCTGGGCCTTTCACTCTATCTCAGCCTCTCTGATTTCCAATCCATCCTTCCGTCAGGTGCCCAACAACCCAACATCATTTCCATTATTCCAATTAATTTCTTAAAATAACTAATATTATAAACAAAGTGATGAGTCAGGAAATAAAAACAAATTGAATACTTACGGAGAAGAAGAGGAAAACCATCACTTATTAGAGAAGACATGATTATATAACTAGAAACCTCAGAAAATTAACTGAGAAGCTATGTAGTAGGATGGGTTGGATACAAATAAACATGCAAAAATCAATAGCTTTCCAATATGGCAGCAGTAACCAACTGGAACACATGATGGCGGGAAAGATTTCTTTTGCCTTAACTGCCAATCCGTACCAGAGATATAATCAGGATGAGTGGAACAGGATTTAAAGGATTACTGAAGTCTTTAGTTTTTCTGTGATAGTAATTGTTTGCAGCCTTTGTGTGACATGGGTGTTCTTCCCTGTTTTGTTTTATTTGTCATCTTCTGTTTAAGGTTCAAAGAGTCTCCTGGTCCAAGTTTCAGCCTGGACAACCTTGGGAGGTGGGGAGCAGAAGCAAGAGGAGCGGAGTGGTGTAGCTACTGGGCCCCAAGGCCATGGGTCACCAACAGCACCCTGGGAGTCATCCCTGACCAGGATGAAAACTGAAAACCACTTTTGACTCTTCTCCCTTGACCTTCACAGACATTCAATGGTCAAGTCCTTTAAGTTGGTCTTGTTAAAGATCTCACTGATTTATTCCTTTCTCCTCACCATCAGTGCCTGTCTCTTAACAATATCCTCAATAACTTGGGCCCAAATTACAACTGTCTCTTGGCTGCTCCTTCAGCCCAGTCCCTGACCCTTTGCCCCTTTCAGTCTTTCCTCCTGGTCACGTGTACTGTACCACTCCTCTGACTAGTTAATATCCTGCAGGACACAGGCCTGGAAGGCTAACCAAGCTGGGCTAGAATATGGATTCACCTCTCACCAGAGACTACATGGGTTTGAGACCCAGTTCTGCCACTGGTTAGCACTGTGACTTTGACCATATTACTTAATCATTCTGAGCCTCAATTTCCTCATTTGTAAAACTGGCCTCATACATAAATAAAAAAATTATTGTGATAATTAACATAAAGGACCCATCACAGGATTGGACATATAATAATACAATAGGCATTCAAACCTTTAACCTCTGCCATGGGAGTCGCAGCCATTATGATAATTAGTCCATCCTTGTCTCTGGGAGCAAGCTGAATGTCTACCCTTGGTCTCTAAGACCATGTGATTGGTCCCTACCTAACATATTCAAAGGTGCTCTCTGACACCAAATAGCTAGCCGTATGTCCCTTCTATTCTGCCCCATCTCCACACCCCAACCATAGTCACCCCATCTCAGAACTTTGACTCTTCATTTTCCCTCCACCTAAAATGCCCCTTTCACTTGTTTCCAAATGTGCCTCATTCAAGAAAACTTTCCATCACAGGCCTTTCCTCCACCAGCACCCCCACCGCCATGTGCACTTAGCTCTTCCTAACCCTGCACGACTAGCTCTGTCCAAGACAGTTTGAATGAGTTATCTCGTTTGGTCCTCACAACAACCCTATGAACCCGGTGCTCTTACTCTGCCCATTCCACAGCTGGGCCCTGAGAGAGTAAGGTGCTTGCTCAGAGTCACAAAGTTGGACACTGGTAAAACCAGGACTCGAAACTAGGTCTGAGCTCGCAATTGCTACCCCATTCTTCTTCAACACATATTTTTAGGCAATGGTTGGATAAGTAATTTTAACACGTCAAAGTAAAGCCCGATCACATCTTCTTTGTCCGTGAGGAAGCCAGTTCTTATTCATCTCCCCTACTGCTACGCCTTTGGCGCTTACAGCTGTTTTAAACAACAAACACCATATCATATTCTCTCCTCGACAGTGTCTTTTCTGCATAATTGGACACTCACTATTGTCTGTATCCAGTATAATGTAATGATGCATAATTGGGTATTGTTCACTAAGTGGAACTGTAAAGTGATAGTCTGGATTTTTTAGACACTGCTCATAGAGACCAGTCTCTTTTTTTCCCAGATATACCTCAGAAATCTTCTGAAACAGAATATAAATTTCTTGCAGGTCAGGACCATGTCTTATATTCCTTTGTGTCCACAAACTTCTGCAGACATTAGAAACCCTCCCAAAATACCTTTTGGTTCATAATTGGTCTTCCAAACAGGCTCTCTTAGTTGTGAGGATGGTAGATCTCTGGATGAGGCAGGACAAAAAGGATTTAAGAGGGACTGATTTTCTATTATCATCTCAGAACAGCACACTCGGTCCCTATACGCACTGGGGAAAATATTTCCAATTGTCAGAAGCCAAAAGCAAACTTGGTTTGATGGCATCGATATGATGCTTAATATGCTAGGTATTTGGCATCTGTTCCTGAGGAGACTGTGTGTCAGGAACTCAGAAAAGGTCTCCTGGGCATATAGGCAGCTCTCAGTCTGTCTCCTACACATTAAATACACTCAGGCAAGGGAATATACCTTTTTAAATGCATGAAACATGAGCCAGACTTGACACCCATCTATCAGACCTGCTTTAAGGATGATAAAATCAGGGCTGCCATTATAAGGAGAGGAAACTTGATGACCCACTGGAGATTTCTTCCAATCTAAACGATTCTATAAATTCCCCTAAAATCATAAAAAAGCAGATTAAGGATTCATGTAGGTGTTTGGACTATAAATACAGATTAATTTCTGCTCCAGCTGCAATTTTTCTCATCCTTGTAAGGAGCACCTCTATCTCTGAGGTATTTCTGGGTGAAACAGCAACAGAGCAGCTAAAGATAGACAGGACTCCCCCAGGTGGGCGCCTGTTTTCTTCTAATTTCACAAATAAATCTGCATCTTGAACGGAATTGAATCTTGCTGCTGTCCAAAAACATTTATCACTGAAAATTTGTTTTGTTTGGGGAGTAAGATATAATTGTATACAGATTCAATAAGAATCTAAATGTTCCACTGAGAAATTCTTTATTGAAAATGTTTTGTTTGGACTCTAAGTAATCTAGTTATTTCCATTTTCAGTTACTAGTCATATCACTGCATTTGTTTTTACTAAAAAAAAATTTCCTGCTTAAGCACTCCTCTAATGAAAAGAATTGAATAGTTTCTGATATCAAAAACTCCTCTTAGTCTCCTTCTCAATAGGTTTTGTGAAACTTCCAACTGACCCTTATAAAAGAAAGAAAATTAAGTTTTTGTAGCATCCCCTCACCTATTAGAGCTCAATAACTAAAAATCAAAAGAAAATAGTAAATAACATTTTTTTAGAGATTAATTTATCAACTAATACACTTTTAGCTCACATATTTGCTCTGATTCAATGTGAAGTCAGACACCAAAATAGAAACGAACAAACGGATTGTGGATCATTTTTCCAAATGCATGGGGATAAATGCATCTCCCTAAGGAAATATGCTCAGTTATGACATCACAGCTGTTTCTTCTATAAAAAGAACTATGTCCTGCAGCAAACTATAATTTCCCAAATAAAGGGAATAAAAGATTAAAGAAAAGAAAAGCATGTCAGCAATAAAATCTAAGGATAGCAACCAGATGCCAGGCACATTAAAATACCATATCTGACAAAGGATTGAAAAAAAAAATCTTGTAGCACTAGAAAGCTTAAATGCAAAGTATTTCCACACAAACTCACCAAAGATAAGAAATTGGGGTATATTGTTGCAATAATAGCTGCATGTATCCATGATCTTAGACAGTCGTCTCCCGCATTGAACTTGGCCATGTGATTTGCTTTGGCCAATGGGGCATTAGCAAGTATGACACAAATGGAGGCTCAAAGCCCATGCTGGGGCTTGTCCTTTCTTGCTGCCCTTAGAAACCCTGAGACTGTCATCATGAGCATAAACCTGGGCTAGCCTAGTGGAGACGTGGTTCAGCCGCTGCCATCATCCCAGCACCGCCAACACCAACCACCACACATGCCAATGATGCCATTTAGATCAACCAGCTCCCCAAAACCTGCTGCCTACAGAAACATGAGGGAGTCCAGGCAAGCCCAACAGAAGAACTGGCTAGGTGAGCCCAGTCCAAATCGTCAGCTAGAATCATGGCCAAATACATGAGTACTATGTTAAGCTGCTAAGTTTTAAACTGGTTTGTTCAACAGCAAGAGCTAACTGATACTGAGGTCACCACAGAACCCATCCCACGAGCACACCGATTTATGACCTGCTCACCATAGACGTAAAGCGAAAGGCTGCCCGAAGGATAGGTGGGCGTAGCAATTATTCCTGAAAGTGAGGTCACATAGGAAATGCTGAGTTGTTACACCAAACCGCTTTGTTTAGTGGAGATAAGCTACCGTTGCGGAGATCCTTCCAAAATCTGCATCCAAAGTGCAACACCATGACACTAGCAGCCAACATTCACGAAGTGCAGGCACTGGGCTTGGGCTTGGTAAAGAGGATTGCACTTAATCTATACAAAACCTCACGTGAAAGGATTATCATCCTCGTACTTTACAAATCGGACACTGAAGCTTGTGGAAGCTGAGTAACTTGCTTGGGGCCGCACAGTATTAGGCGGGAGCTTGAACTCACAAACCTGCTTTGCTCGAGTCCGAGCTCTTCATCACTAGGCTTTTCTACATGACCCCCCCCCACGGTCTCCCCCCGTGAAAGGCTCCCCAGTCCATTGGGCTGAGAAATTATCTACACCAAGACACTTATTCTGTCCTTCTTAAACTCCAGAGGGCCAGACAGAATAGACCCAATGAGGCTGAGCCACCTAGTCAAAACTACAACGGAGCTCGAATGGGTGGACAGGAGAGCGTCCGCACATGGGCAGGGGCTGTGTAACACATAACGGCCTGGCCTGCCAGCGATATGTGGCCCAGGCCTCTTAGGGCTATGTGCCCATCAGGTTAGCAATGCCTCCCTTTCCAGTCTTGGGGGAATGGGGGTGGGGAGGAGAAAGGAGTCACGGGAGGGCTAGAAAAATAGGTGGACAGTTGGGCAGAGGCTCCTTGTTTCTTGCGGGCGGAGAAAGTGTTCCCTTGAGGAGAGGGAAGAGGTTCGATGTCTGCTGCACATTTAATATCTGTCTGTCCTTTGTTAATGAAACCTCTGGAATCAGGCCTGCTATTTCTTGGATTCCTGACAATTTAAACTGCCTCCATCCTCTTAATACTGAGATGAAAACAAGAGTGCGGAGAAGGGAGTCCATCAACACAGACCCTCTTGAAAAGCACTTGTTTCAAAGTAAGTAACACGAATAAAACCCTTCCTAAAGCAAAGCAAAGATCTAGTGCTCCAGGCCGCTGAGTATGTCCTTGGGTTGGCTGAATCACATATGTTTAAGGGACTCACGGCTGAAGGTATAAACTGGTTTTTAACCTCTGTCTGCCTAATGGAGCTTACCAGAGCCAATCTCTTTTTAAGAAACTCCTAATGTAGGGGCGCCTGGGTGGCTCAGTCGTTAAGCATCTGCCTTCGGCCCAGGGCATGATCCCAGGGTCCTGAGATCGAGCCCCGGATTGAGCCCCAGATCGAGCCCCGCATCGGGCTCCCTGCTCCTCTGGGAGCCTGCTTCTTCCTCTCCCACTCCCCCTGCTTGTGTTTACTCTCTTGCTGGCTGTCTCTCTCTCTGTCAAATAAATAAAATCTTTAATAAAAAGGAAAGAAAGAGAGAGAGAGGGAGGGAGGGAGGGAGGGAGGGAGGGAGGGAGGGAGGGAGGGAGGAAGGAAGGAAGGAAAGAAGGAACAAACTCCTAATGCTTGCGGGACTCTAACACGCCCCGGGAAGTTATTCCTGGCACACTGACTGAGAGCTAGTGAGAGGGAATAGAAGGCAGGTGATAACTGAGAACACTAAGTATACTTAGGCAAGGGTGAGGGGACACAGGTTGAGAACCGTATTCACCTTAAATGAAGCTGAATGCAATTTTAAGAAAAGCCCCAAACATCTGCATATGAAAACCTGCTCCCTTGCCAAGGAGACCAGCGGGTCCTCACAACTGCCCTTTTTCTTAGGCAGGCAGGCATTTCCTGAGTGCCCATAGACCTCTGGCCTTTAGCCCCTTCATCTGTTAAATGGGGCTATTGCAAAGATGAAGAGATAAAGTCAGAGCTCCTTCACTTTAGATTTCTTAGACATGAATAACACCCCCACCACCACCGGCCAAGCTCTTGAAAGCCCCAGCACAGTCTTACTAATTTCTTCTGCTGCTAAGTTTTAACATGAAATAGAAAAAGACTAATAGGTAATGTAGTGTTTACTAATGTAGTGTTTACTCTGGTCCAGGGACTACACTAAATGTTTCACATATATTACTATAATCCCTCCAGCAACTCCATGAGATAGCGATGATTATCCCTACTTGACAAATGAAGAAACCTAGCTACCACGGACAGGTTAGGTAACCCACCCAGGGGTTCAGAGCTCATGGCAGAGCTGAGATTCAAACCGTCATCATCTAGCGACAGGATCCACGCTCTCAGCAAATACGAAATGGTCAGGAGCACTCACCAATCACTCCATAAAGGAATGTATGAAAAATAAAAGAGAATGTCATTTCAAAAAAATACGTCACATTTTACGTCTCCAAAAGAAAGAAAGAAGAACGCAGGGGGTAGAAAATGCAGTCCCCAAAACTAAAAAGTAAAATTGGCCTTATGCTCCCCAGTCATTGTTCTCATTCCATCACAGACCAGTGAAACACGTTGGGGAGCAAGCATACACACTCTCCCGGCCCCCAGATCGGCAAGTGGGGAGTGTGAGACACGACGCCCAGAAAGCACTCGACGACGTCCCCAGCAGACCGTCGCGGGTGCCATGGCGCTAGAAGATCATGCCCAAGCCGCCCCGGGGCCCCCCTCTGAGAGTGTTCACACCAAGCCCTGCACACAGCAGGGGAACACAGGCACCCAGCGCCCCACAGGCAGGCCACATGGAGGTAGGCCCATCTCCGTTTACGGCGTCGGCACTCTGGTTTCTGAACGACCCGTCTCCAGCTGCCCCTCCACCCTCCCTGACACCTGAGGGGCAGGTGCAGGAAGCAGACGTCCCCCAGGGAGTCCCAGCACGAGGGGACAGTGGGGAAGCAGCCACAAGGGGCACGCTGGGGCAGCAGCCTCCTCAACCATCCCCGACACCTTCCACGTTCTCTGGCCAGGACAGCACTTTGCGGAAGGTGTTGCCCCCTCTCATCTCACTCTCCTTCCCCTTGACTTTGAAACAGAACAAAACCCTGCAGATGGGCTTCTGGCCCGCAGATTTCGCTGTGCCTTTCTGTCCCTCGGTCTGTCTGGGGAGGGAGCATCTCTGACATCAGCTCAGCTCTGCGGAGGATGAACACTAAACTCTGCCAACGGAGCCAGAGCGTTACGTCCGTGCAGGCTACACCGCCAGCAACACGGAAATGCTGCCTTCCATATCTCGAAGCGGTCCTTTCTCAGTTGAGCAATTCCTTTGGAACTGGGGAAGGGGAAGTAGTCCTAGAAATGAAATGCTCAGCGGCTTTACTGGGAGGCACCACAGAACAGTGGTGAATGGTTCGGGTCTGGCCTCCGATGACGAAGGTTGAGAAGTGGGGTCGGCGAGTCTTTTCTGCAAAAGGCCGGAGAGTAACTTTCGTGGATTCCATGGGCCATACGGTGTCGGCCACAGCGGCTGGGCTCTGCTGCCCCAGCACAAAAGGAGCCAGAGATGACACACCAATGGATGCGTGTGGCTATGCGCCAATACAACTTGATTTGTGGACGCAGAAGCGCGAGGTGCATTTCACTCCATTTTTACATGTCCTGAGATGTGATCGATCATTCTTTCCATTTTTTTCTAACCCCTTAAATGCATAAACACCATTCTGGGTGTGGGCCTCGTTGGGTCATCGCTTACCAAGCCCTGGTTTATAATGGCAGCGCTGGCATATCTTAGCCGTAAACTCCTGGGCATGGTCTGTTGTGAAGCCTCTGTTTCCCACTCCGTGAAACAGAAACAGTAACAGCACCAGCTCATCTGGGCTCCCCGCGGATACAGTGAAAGCAAACTGCTTCAGCGCAGGGCAGCTGGGCACATCGTCCGCGGGCTGTAAACATGAGCTGTGACCGCCATTCCCCTCCACTCTCCGAAACTCTCTGCAGCTTCTGCCTAATCCATCCATGCTGCCCTCAAACAGGATCGAGATTTTTCATGTCTCTACCAACAAAGAAACATTCTAGACTTTGCATAGTAACACCACTAGCCATTGAGAGTTTATGGGGCCCTAAAACATGCCCCAAATCCTGGAGGCACTCCTTTGTCAGTTTCCTTCCTAGGTCTCAGGCCCTGGAGTTCAGGAGCTGGGGACCAGAGAATGAGGTTATCCTGCCCTAAGCCAGAAACCAGGATATTTTCTGAGCACCGGCCAATTCTCATGAGACAGGCATTCCTCCAAGGGCTTCATGCGGTTCTTTCCCATTATCTTCACAGGAACCGAAGGATCCTGACAAGGCGATGAGTTCCCAGTTTCAGAGAAGTGTTTCAGGGTTCAGAAAACATCTGAAGTGCTGGAAGGTTAGGCAAAAAACAAGACCGTGCTCCTAGTAACCAGGGGGCGTGGGGCTCTAGGAACCATAGCTCTTGCAAAGAAAGGGTGACTATCTGAACCAGTGTCCTACACCCCTGGGGATCCTGTTTCAATGTAGATTCTGATTCATTAGGCCTGGCAAGGTCCTGAGAGTCTGCGTTTCTAAAAAGCTCTCAGACGATGCCAATGCCCCTGGTCCTAGGACCAGGCTTAGAGTAGTCAGGCTGTACACGCAGTGAGAAAGGTGAATTTTGCCCATCAGTGACCAAAGTGGTCTACGCGAGATGAATCAATGGCCATGGTTTTCCACAGTGAAGAGCCTTTGGAGCCAGACTGCCGAAGTCAGACTCAGAACTCCACCAGGTACCGGGTGTGTGGCCTTGGGGGCAAGTCTCCCAACCTTCCTGTGCCTCATATTTCCCGCCTGTAAAGGGGCAAGGTGACAGTTTTCATCTCATAGGAGTGTGAGGATGATTAAATGAAATAATCCATATAAGCACTTAGAGGAATGCCTAACACATTGTAAATGCCCAATAAATGTAAGATAATCAGAAGATCAGGAAAAATGAAGACCCTTACCAAAGAATTTTCTTACAATGTGCTGTAGGAGGTTTGTTCCCCTGTATAGCTACTGCCTTGTGCTGATCCATTCAAACCCTCCTATCATTCAGGCCATTTTACAGTTAAGTAAACCAGACTTGCACCCAGTCAGTCATAAAACTAACTTAGGGAGAAAGTTCACCTTGAAAGGGCAGAAACCAGATGCCACCAAAGAAGCAGCGATTTCCAGTTCAGTTCATGATTTACTTATCTGAGGGGCAGGCCCATTCCCTCGACCTCGAGGCAGGAGAAACTGGAGAACGCAGGCGACAATTTCCTAAGCCGCACGCACCTGAACTTCACCAAAGTTCTTTCCGCACTGGGGTCACTTCAGTGCGTCACTTCGGTAGGTAGTGTGCTCCCATGCGTCATAACCCTCCGAAGTAATTAACTCTCCCAGTCTACATAGTAAGGGAAGTGCCTCAGTGTTCTCATTTGTACAATGCATGTGCTGGGTGACATAAGCCGCGGTGCATGGTGTGGGGGTTGAGTTTACTTCCTTTCCCCCACATTGGATCTCCTCCAAAAGTGAACCACGCATTATTTCACCCTCCCTTCCAGCCAGCTGTCATTCACCGTGTGCTCACCACCACCCCGAGGTCTGTGTGCGGGGAAAGCACAGAGCCCAGCACGCAGGAATCATGCACTAAAGGATGGCTGTGATTACGGCAAAATCAGGGCGCCATCTTTTAAATGAACCACAGTATGACCATGTCATCTGGTTACTGGATATCAACTGGAATGCCAGGAGGTTAGTGGAAGGGGGGAGGCCAAATGGGAACTTGGCTGGAAAAATGCCCATTGCCTTTTCTGAAGTTGGATCGGTGAGAAGCTAAGTGAGTAAGGGACTGGGAGGAAGAGGGTCTACTGTTTGCCGGTCTTCAGGACCTGTCGGGAAAGCTCATCTCCTACAGCAGCCCCGACTCTCATCCTCTCAGTCCATCTCAAAATTTCAGCTATGGAGGAAATGCCTGGCACGGCCATCATTTCCTGGAATACTCTGGCAGCTTCTGCCTCAAGTGCAGGTGGAGTCAGCTTTTCTGCCTCAGGCCGGGGCTTCCCCAGATGTGGGTCTGGATACAACTAAAGTGTCTCACTCTGCTTTCAGAAGGAACCCAATGCCCCCGGGGCACCTGTCAGCCGGTGGGGAATGGGAGTCAATGAACAATCTCGAGTCTCCCCTCCTTTGACAAGACAATTCGATGTGGCTCCTCAGAGAAATTCCAGTAGCCCTGGAACTCAGATGTCCACAAGGCGCCCAGCTGTCTCCCTCCCTCTACTGGCTTTTCCTCCTTCCTGGTCTTACTCTCCTGCTCCCTCACTCCAGCTGAGACCACCTCCTAAACCAGTGGAACCCAAGCCATGTCTCATTCTCTGATTTGGGGAATCCACACTGAGACCCCTGACCACACCAACGTTTTTTTCAGAGTGCTGTAGCATCCTGTACAGAATCACAGCCCTTGTTACACTGCACTGTGGCTCCAAGGTCTTCCAAGGCCAAGATCAAGTGAACCCCTGGAACCCCAGGTGCCCTGGCACATAGACTCACTCAGTAACTATTAGTTGAGTGGATACCAGCAATAGTTCTGCTGCCTGCATCGGAGGGCCAGGAGGCAACCCGTGGTCTTTTTAACAATTCAGGGAATTCCTTTTCCATTTTAGAAAAGCTTATAAAATGAAATTAAGACAGAGATATCAGCAGCAAGGGAAAAGACATCTTAGGAAGGTCCATCTTTGGGCACTGGGTGGCTCAGTTGGTTAAGCGTCTGCCTTTGGCTCAGGTCATGATCCCAGGGTCCTGGGATCAAGCCCTGCATCAGGCTCCCTGCTCAGTGGGGAGTCTGCTTCTCCCTCTCCCTCTCCCCCTTCCCCCCCCACTTGTGCATGCACTCTCTCTCTCTCTCTCTCAATTAAATACATAAAATCTTTAAAAAAAAAAAAAAGAAGGTCCATTTTCTATTACATGCACCCACATGGCTGGCCCCACAAAACACACCCCAGGTTTCTCCGCCTTTTTGCTTGCCTCCTGGGAAAGAACTCAGCTTCATTCACCTCTGACTGTCCATCACCATAAATCACCTGCAGCCTCTCCTTCTCCTCCCTTCTTATCTCCTCTTTCTCTTTTGATTTTTATGCTCTGTACTTCCATCAAGGAATCACAACAAAGGACTAGATCAAAGAAATTGAAACAAGTAAAGCTGATTGTGCTGCTGCTGTTCCTTTAAATCTCTTTTTCCCCCAGGCCTTGAAGCTAGAGGTTGCAAACTAGCCTCGTGTGGATCAAGGGTGGTTCGCAGCTGTGTTTCTGGGAAGTCCATACAATGCTCTAAAGTCACCAATATTTAAAATTCAGTATAGGAAACATAAAAATCCACATTTCAAGTTATTCTTGAAAAATTAAAGCTCCGATGGCCTGACAGCGCAATGAACTAGGGTGGGGTTAGGTGTTCCCTAGGGACGCACAGCCCCTGTGCACTCCAGTCCCCAGCACTCCCTTTTGCCTCTGATGCAGAGGCCCCTGTCCGTTTCTGTTGCCATTTCTGATTGTGATACACAGTTTACTGTGGTCTTTTTTGTTACCTGCCTGCCCTAAAGGTGGGTATATTTGAGCTTGCTACTCCATATTTAAACACTTGGAAAACACAAGTCCCAACTGTTGTGTCTGTTTCTTGGGTGTTTAAGTGCTCTGGCAAAAGGTTAGGGCTTCCTACTCTAATGCTATCATACCTTATACCATTATTTGGAATCCCATCTTGCTGCTGCTGATGATGATGTAATGATACTTGGGTAATAGATGGCAGTCGCTCATGGCACATATGCCTGCCTAGTCCTACAGATGCTATTTTGTTTTTTAAAGAAGTCATTAACACAGAGGGATTCAGAAGAGATGAGGAATAAATGCATTAAAAACAGAAAGAAGAGGGGCGCCTGGGTGGC
>NW_024426885.1:24351757-24384238 GCF_017311325.1 Ursus maritimus
GGCTCAGGGCATGATCCCGGTGTTCTGGGATCGAGCCCCACATCAGGCTCCTCTGCTGGGAGCCTGCTTCTTCCTCTCCCACTCCCCTGCTTGTGTTCCCTCTCTCGCTGACTGTCTCTCTCTGTCAAATAAATAAATAAAATCTTTAAAAAAAAAAAAAACAGAAAGAAGAGGCCACCGGGAGGCACGTCTCAGGTATGCTTGCATTGGCCTTGCTCCCTTGAAGGGAAAAGTAGGGTAGACTGGTAGGCAAAAGAAAAGAAATCTTTTCCATCTACACCTTAGATTCCAATTCTCGCAGGAATGCAGACTTCGTCTTACCACTGACGCTGTAAAGTCAAGCTCAAGAACCATTTTCACCTTAACCCAGAGCAAGGGGAGAACTTTGAGTGTACCCCATGAATCAGCATGCCTCGGCACACAAAAGGGACACTGACAGTTTGCATCAAGTTTATAGATCCGTAAACCCACAGTAAATACCAGACTCCTATAAAGTTAGAAGTTAGTAACAAAAATGCAAAGGCAACAGGAAGAATAATCCCCATAATCTCTCAGAGCTCAAAGACAGAACTTAAATGGCTAACAGACATACCACTAACTGAATGACCACCATTCTTGCAACATTTCATCAGTCACTAAACAAATATCTATCTGTGGGCAAGACTAGGAATGAAATGATCATCACGACAGATGCAGGCTCTGCTTTTGTGAAGCTTACAGTCTAGCAGGAGCCATTAAACACATAATTACAATTATTTTGTGAATTACAAGTGTAAAGAGGGCATGAAAGAGAAGTCAAGGGGCGCCTGGGTCGCTCAGTGGTTAAGTGTCTGCCTTCAGCTCAGGTCATGATCCCGGGATCCTGGGGTCGAGCCCCGCATCAGGCTTCCTGCTCAGTGGGAAGCCTGCTTCTCCCTCTCCCACCCCCTCTACTTGTGCTCCCTCTCTCACTGTCTGTTAAATGGATAAATAAAATTGAAAGAAAGAAAGAAAGAAAGAAAGAAAGAAAGAAAGAAAGAAAGAAAGGGAGAGGAAAAGAAAAGAAGAGAAGAGAAGAAGAAAAAGAAAAGTCAAGTCAACATATGGGAACAGAAGACCCAACCTAGGAACTGGAACCACCCCCCCAGAAACAGCATTTAAGCTAAGGCCTAAAGGTTGAGTAGGAATTGCTCAGGCAGGGAGCCTGTCCATCATTATTGAGTACTTCCTACATGTCCTGCTACCGTATCAGGCATTGGGGTTAGAGAGATGAATTATCAAGTGTCTTTCCTCAAAGAACTCACAGTCTATTGGGGGTAAATAGGCTTCTATCTTGGGGCGCCTGGGTGGCTCAGTTGTTAAGCGTCTGCCTTCGGCTCAGGGCGTGATCCCAGAGTCCTGGGATCGAGCCCCACACCAGGCTCATCCGCTAGGAGCCTGCTTCTTCCTCTCCTACTCCCCCTGCTTGTGTTCCCTCTCTCGCTGGCTGTCTCTCTCTGTCAAATAAATAAATAAAATCTTTAAAAAAAAAATAGGCTTCTATCTTATCCGCTGCTGGAAATGATGGGGTCTCTTTATTGCCATGTAACATTAAATAGTCATTTTAAAAATGTTCTGATACTCAGAAAAATTCAACCAAAAATCTTCCTAATTGCAACATGTTCTAAGTGCAGAAAATTTCTCCAATAATTTTAAAAAACAGATGACACTGAGAAATTGTCCAATTCTGTGGAGCGCCGGGGGCTTCCTGAAGACAACAAGGTGTGTTGTATGTGGATATGCAAGCCCCAGAAGGAAACTTGCCGCAGGCACAGGACAACCCAACCATCTCAAAGAGAGTTTAAATGAAGGACTGAATAAAGAGGAGTGAGGCTGGATGTTAAACCTTGGCGAGCTGTAAAACACTGTTTTGTGGTCAATAACGTTAATGATCATAATACTGTAAATAAGAACATTGGTAAGGATAACCAAGCGCACTGGCAAATCTCTATGTGGACTTAACACATTCAATTCTGTGGGTAAAAACTATCATTGTCCCCATTTTATGGATGAGAAAACTAGGGATTAGAGAAGAGAAGACAAGAAATGTCTGGGGGGCTTGAGTGGGACAAGTGGCTGGATTCACTGCACAAGGGGCTTGGACTTTAAGCCATAAAAGGATAAGAGACAAGGTCCTAGGCCTGTGCGAAAAGAGATGATGGATAGAAGATAGATAGGTAGGGGCGCCTGGGTGGCACAGCGGTTAAGCGTCTGCCTTCGGCTCAGGGCGTGATTCTGGCGTTCTGGGATCGAGCCCCACATCAGGCTCCTCCGCTGTGGGCCTGCTTCTTCCTCTCCCACTCCCCCTGCTTGTGTTCCCTCTCTCGCTGGCTGTCTCTATCTCTGTCGAATAAATAAATAAAATCTTTTAAAAAAAAAAAAAGAAGATAGATAGGTAGGTAGGTAGATAGATAGACAGATAGATAGATAGAAGTCCACCCACTGGGACAGGAAGACCACAAAGATATCTAACAACACCTCTTGGGCTGTGTGGAGAATGTATATTCATGGCTCTTCCATCACAAGAGTTTGGGGTTCTAATATACATGAACTAAGTTGTCCAAGAAGCTCCAAGGTGAGAATTTAATATAAGAAATTATCCTAAGCAAGTGGTATCTCCTAGGGCACCTGGTAGGAACAAATGGAAGGGCGGACCCTTAACCTGAACTGTTCCTGAATCCTAGAAATAAAGCCTTTCTGAAAATTAGTCCACAAGCCGAATTTACAACACAAAAGGAAAAAGATCCAGCATGAATCAAAGTCAGCAGTCATATTACATGATAGGAAAGATCGCCAAGGCCTTCAACTAATAGAACAACCAGATGAAGACTATAAAATAAATGTTTAAATTAATTGAAGACGTAAGGGAAGGAATAAAAACATAAGAAAAAAATCAAGACACTAGCAACAAAGACCATTCATATGGGGGGAAAAACCTCTAGAAAATAAAAATAAAATCATTGAAAAGGAAATCTTGTTCAATTGGCTATTAGCAGATAAGCACACCTTGAAAGACTTAGTGAGTAAAAAGACAAAGCTGCAAAAATGTAACATAAGAGATAAAGAGAAGAAGGGGGGGGGGTGCGTGGGTGGTGCAGTCGTTAGGCGTCTGCCTTCAGCTCAGGGCGTGATCCCAGCGTTCTGGGATCGAGCCCCACGTCAGGCTTCTCTGCTGGGAGCCTGCTTCTTCCTCTCCCACTCCCCCTGCTTGTGTTCCCTCTCTCACTGGCTGTCTCTGTCAAATAAATAAATAAAATCTTTAAAAAAAAAAGAGAGAGAGAAGAAAATATCTAAGAGGCCAGTAGGTAAAGAAGAATGAATGAGAAAATCCAACCTATATCTGGTAAGAGTTCCAGAAGGAGTGAATAAAGAAGATAAAAGGAGACACTATTTTTTTTTAAAGACTTATTTATTTATTTATTTATTTATTTATTTATTTATTTGAGAGAGAGAGAGAGAGCAGGTATGCATGCAGGGGGTAGGGGCAGAGGGAGAAGGAGAAAGAAACTCAAGCAGACTCCAAGCTACACGGGCCTCGACCTCAGACACTTAACCGACGGCACCACTCAGGCACCCCAATAAAAAGGAGACATTATTCAAAGACAAATTCAGATTCAGAATCAGGAAACAGCAAATCCTAAGCGCAGTCAGCAAAGCTAAGTTCATACCAAATGCATTGTGCTGAAAGTCCAGGACACCAAAGCCAATGCAGAGCTCTAGCAACCAGACAGAAGCACAGGCAGGATATGCCTGAAGAGGAGCAGGAATCACGAGACTAACAGCAGACCTCTCAATGGCATCACTCGAAGCTAACACAAGGGCCTGCCAGCTTGAAAGTACCAAGAGAAAATAGAATTTCAACAGAATCATTTATGAGTATGACCAAAATAAAAATATGTTCAGATAAGCAAAAGAGTGTATTAGCCTCTGAAAAATTGATCACTGAAATAACTATGAAAGGATGCACTTTCAAAAGGGGATGGAACCTAGAAGTAAGGAACTGGGGAGATGAAGACATAGAAAACAAAAGAACTGGGAGCGCCTGGCTGGCTCTGTCAATGGAGCATGTGACTCTTGATCTCGGGGACTTGAGCTCAAGCACCACGTGGGATGTAGAGCTTACTTTAAAAAATTAAAAAAACAAAGAAAACAAAAGAACTGGTAAACATCTTGGTAAATCCAAATAAATATTCATGGACTCTATAAAATCATGATACTGGCTGATGCTGGCAGGACCATAGTGGGAATTTGGAATTAAAGCATCCAGGTCCTTGTGTGGTTAAGAATAAGCATACGGATCAACTGTAGATTGGTTTAGACTCGATGTCCGCTTTACGTGTTCCATTTTTTAGGAAATCCATTAGACAGAGAGTGAGAATTACACTGAGTGGTGGGAGTCGTGCAGAAAATAACTAAATAAGCCAGGAAAAGGAGAATAGGAGTAATGAGGAGAGAAAAGTAACTGGTGGAGGGCAAAAAGAGGGAATAAAGAAAACTCAATCCAACAGAAAGCAGGAACAGAACTTTTTTAAGCATTAAAATAATCAGGGTAAATAATAGAAAGTAAATAGCTAGAAATAAACCTAAAATTATCAATAAATACAAGTAGACTAGACATACCAATCAAAAGACAAATACATCTGATTGGATGTTTTTTAAATTACAAGATACTCACCTAAAATATAAAGACAACAAAAGTTTAAAAGTATAGAGAACTTATGCACAGAAACCCCAGGTAGAGTTATATTAGTATCAGACAATTTTGTAAGTAAAAGCATTAAGGATTGAAGAAGACTCTCACGTAATATTAAGGGCACAATTCACGAGGAAGAAAGAACAACTGCAACCTTGTACTCACCTTATGAACATAATATTAAATGTACTTAAAGCAAAAAAAAAAATGACAGAACTACAAGGAAAAATAGATAAATCTTCAAATTTTTTCTCAGTGATTATGCAGACAAAGAAAATGAGGAAAGATACAGATCCGGACAACATAATCAACAAGGCTGACCTGGTGAACATCATAGAGACTCCCGAAGCTTGACAGTACACAACCCTTTCAAGCACACGGGCACCAGTTACAAAAACGGACCCTTCACTGGTCCCAAAGCAGGTTTCAACGAATTCCAAAGAATCAGTAGAATGCAGATCACAACGCAAAAAAATGAGAGATCAGTAACTAAGAGATAACTTAACTGCATATATATTTGGGACTTCAAAGTTGTACTTTTAATTACCGTAAGAGGAATAGCAGATATTTTTTAAGACTTACTCTCAAAGGAGAAATAATTCTGAAAACAGAAAATATTTAGAACTAAATGAAAATGAAAAATACTGTATTTCAAACCCTGCGGGGAGGAATTCAAGAAATCATTTAAAGGACATTTTATAGCTGTAAATGCATCTCATAGAAAGTGGATTTAACATTAATGAGCTGAGCATCAGCGTTAAGAAGGTAGAAAAAGAACAGAATAAATCCAAAGCCTAGAGAGGGAAAGAAGTAATAAAATTAGAGCAGTCAGTGAAATACAAAACAAACTTACAACAAAATCTCCTTCTTTTTAAAGAAAACAAGGCGATAATATTCAGAAAGGCAAGGTGAGGCGCTGGTAGAAAGTGCGAGCTCTGGAGGTGTCTGGTTTGCGTCCCCACTCTGCCACTTCCCAGTTGCATGGCCTTGGGACGTGACTTGTGGTTGCATGGGTGGAGTCACAGCCTAAAGCCTGGACTACCCGCCAGACCCCAGTGCCCTTGCACTGATTGGTTATCCTCACAACAGGACTTCCAAGTTGTATACTCTGATGGGAGAAGCTTCCTCCCATAAAGAAACGGGGTATTACTGCCCCCATTGAACAGATGGAAAAACTGAAGTTTGGAGAATTTATGTAAGTCTCCCTCAAGTCATGTAATATAAAGCATTGGAGCTGATTCAAGACCAGATCTTTCTGACTCCAAAGTCTGCCCTCCTAACCACTATGCTCATCTATAAGACAAAAGGACTACCCCTATGGCCCATTCAGCAAAGCCACGCTCAGGAGAGCTACTTCCTTTATATACCCAACCCCAGGGACAATGTCTTTTTAAGGTAAAATGTAAAACAGAAGGGGTAAATGCATAGAAGTCCCTTGCTCAGGTATAGACGTTCCTGTTCTTACCAACGGCAACCCAGCAGTCAAGATCATGGGCTTTGGAGTTAGAAATAATAAGAATACTTGCTAATATTTATTAAACGCTATGTGCCAAGCATAACACTTAGCTCTTTGCATCTTCACAACCTCCCTTCCCCCAGGTTCTGTTATTGTCCCATAACAAAGATTAAGAACCTCGAGTGCAGAGAAGTTAACCTCACGCAGCTATAAATTGGCAGAGGCAGGATTCCGACCCTGTCCCCCTAACACGGAGCTTACATTCGTATCCACACCGTACTCCTGGAACCCAACTTCCTCATCCACGGATCGGGGGTGACAATGTCCACCCCACCCACAAACTGTGAAGAGGAACTGAGGCAAGTAAGGGGAACCACCAGCACGGTATCCGGCGTGACGGCAGTAACGGTGGTGACAGCCTATACTCAAGGCACAGGCCTAAAAGGATGTTACCATTCCTGATTGCTCCAGAAAAACTGAATGCATAAAAGCCACAAAAAGTAGTCTCTCCTTCTAGTTCATCTCACAAATCTTCAAGAGGACAGATCATCTGTGCTCTATGTGAAAGCTTATTTTCAAAATCAAAATCATAGCATTTCCCATTATATAAAGACATAAAGAAAAGTATTTAAAAGAACCTGACAAATAAAACTGTAGAGAAGGGGGGGAAGGCTCACATCACCCAATGCAGTAAGTCTGGCCTTCAACTTAATTTTCCAGAATTCTTGAAATATCAGTGATGGCAGCATAAAAGACCAATTAATCATGTTGTTTGTTCTCTGTGTGTGAGTCACCGTTGCCATCTACAGTTAAAGACGGGGCGTGCAGTGGTGCCAGATAGCTAATTCTACAAGCAGTCCTAGAGCTGGGGATGCTCAAAAACGCGCTTGCTCAGTGAGTCCAGAAAAGGAAGACGCTACCTGCAGAAGCAGCTCTTTCTCAACCACCTCTTCCGTCTTGCCGATGAGGCGCTTCTGCAGGGTGTGAATCTTCTGTATCAGCTCAAAGGTACTGGGGTCACTGGCCTGTTCAAAGGGAACAAAATAAAGCAGCTGAGATAGCATCAGTTCAAAGCACGGAAGTCTCTTTGTAAAATAATTATTGTCTTACTAAAATGTATTGCAAACCTGCAGACCCCATACAGAGAGAATTAAAACCAAAAAAAAAAAAAAAAGCATAACAGATTGCAATGACCACCAAAAAAGACTGAAGCTAATGTCTTGTCTATTAGCTCTAGTTGGCCAATAAATGGAAAACGAAGATGTTTATTCCACCAGGGGGAACAGTGATAATACTAATAATAACAATAATGATAGCGACTATGCATACTTGATTCTTTGCCACCATCCCGACACCATGCTAAGTGCTTTTCATACAATATCAAATTTTAGGCACACGACAGTCCTAAGAGACAGTCTTCCCCTTTTACGGAGAAGGCAACTAAGGCTCAGAGGAGTAAGTCGTCCACCCACACTGGTAAGGGTCAGAGCTGGATTCAAGCCCAGAATGCCTGGCTCCGAGGCCTGCGGTTCTTCATTACTATGCTCTGAGGCTTTTCCTCCTATGCCCTCTGTTTCCGAATGAATGAGACAGGCTTCCCTAATTTATTCAAACTCAGGATTCTCCTTTGGTAATTGCCAACAAGAAGATTCATTATAGCCTATGATGGGGAAGGTTCCTAGGATACGGACTTCTGCTAATAATTGGCAGCAAAACACGACCATGGCATTTAGCTCTCAGATGGGGTTATCAATCCGTAAAGCTTTGAGGCACCTTCAGGAACTCTGCGTACAATTCAAACAAACGCTACAGTTATAAATTGATAATCTGTCCTCTCGACTTTGAGCCAAAGTTCTGCTTTCAACTGTACTGACATTTTGAATTAATCTAGCAGCTAAATATTTTCATCTGCTTCCCCAATATTTTCTAATTTTTAAATAGAAATTGACACGGAATTGGAAACTTTAAAGATCTGCTTGAAAACACATGGAATAAACTAATACGACAGTAAATGAATTTTAAGTCTTCAGCTCTACTTCCCCAGACACATCCATATTATTGTTAGTTTAGTAAATGACACCACTCTTGGCATTTAAAGAGAAATAAATGAGGGTCGAAACTGGGGAGAGAAAACATTTCACTGACTTTGACTTTGCTTAAGAAACACTAAGCAGCGCCAACCGATGTTCACATACAGGGACTAGAGCTGACATACATTCATCTGGCAAGACTGGACTTTCTTAAAATTCAGGCCTCGTGTTTACATAACAATTTATAATGCATTATCCTTAATGCTTTCTTCATTAAAAAGGAAAAATAGAAATGAAAACCAAAAGCTGACTTGGCTGATGGTTCCTTCTTATGTCATATATTTTATCCTCCCCAAACCCTAATTGTTGGTGTAGTCGAAGCCCCTCCTGGCACCCACAAGGCTGGCTATAACTCGGACAGATGACCTTCTTTTCCTTGAATAAGCAGAGCTTGTCTTTAACTGTTATCTGCAGGGCTGATGGTAATGTCTATCAGGAAGTCATAAAATAAAATATGAGGTTTGTTATCCATCACCTACCAGTGAGATGTTGGCTGTGTCCCCAGATCCTAAGAGAAGGGGTTTGGCTACACAATGCTAGTCCTTTGGGAAAAAAAAAAAAAAAAAGCTAGCTGACAAGAGCCTTGTTTGCTTTGGCAAAGAATGCAAAGACCAGCTGAAAGTAGGTATAGATGCCAGTGGCTGAAGGCAATCAACAATCTGAGACAGGCAGCCTCAGGATAACTGGTTGACCAGAAACTACCTACCAGGAAAAATGTCAATTGATGAGGCTAGTTTGAAGCTCACCCTGGGTCTTCTTTAAACAGAAGGGATTTTGTCCAAGACTTTTTAAACAAAACCCAAGTAAACCATCTGGTTTTGAAACAACCCAATTTACATTTGATCCAGACTTACATTCTAGGTGACAATTTGCATAGCATTAAATACAACTGAGCTTCTTCCTGTGCTTTAGGTAGGAGATCGTGTGGGGTAGGAGGAGAGATCTGGGGAGGAGAGGAAGGCTCTGCCAGCTGTACCTCAAGCTTCCTCCATCTGTGCACATTCATGGGGTTCTCCAGTTCCTCCTCGAGGGCGCGACATCGTGTCCTCTCCTTCAAGAATTCTCGTTGCATGTGGAAAAGCTCCTGCCTGAATAAGACAAACTTACTAAGAAATTCTCCACCGATTTGAAAATCATGTCTTTGTGTGGCTACAGACCCACTACATCTTACATAAAAAGTTGGCATTAGGGAGACTTCTGTGAACACAGACCAGTCTTCCATCTGGGCCAGACCCAGATGTTACCAAGCCTTTTGCAGAGCGCAAACTTCAGCGTTAGCTTTAATGAAAGTACCAGAGCTTCCGAATCATGGTTCTGAATACCCAAAGAGTTTACAAGTATATGGAAAGAATAGGGAGGAAGCGAATTATAAGAATTTCAATATACTCTTCAATGCTTCTAAATATCTCTATATAAAGAACAATCTATCTTTTATGTTCTACCACAAAAGATGGCACCTGTAGGACACTGAGGCTTTGGTGATAACCTGACACCAATTAGGGCAGTGCTGTTCCCCCTGACTGTGCATTGGAATCACCTGGGGAGCCGTGCGACCCACCTTTGCCTGCACCCGATCCCCGCAGGGATTCTGCCTTAAATGGTCAAGCACATTACCTGGCTTTCGTGGATTGCGAAGTCCTCCTGGTAATTCTAATGTGCAGCCAAGATTGAGAAAGACCGAGTTAGAAGCGATATTTTATTTGATGTTCCACAACTAAGTACACAGGTGGCTGCACAAGTTCTGAAGACCTAGCTCTGGCTTAAACCTACCGCCCCAGTCTGCCGGAATCTCTGGTTAAACCAGTCGGCCCTGCACTACAGCCGTTCACAGGACCCGAAGCTGGCCGCCACCCTACGGAACAAGGTGCTTTGCTGGGGGGCAGAGAAGAGGCAAACACTCACGTCGACGTGGGCAATAAGGATATTATTATCTGTCCTCGTCTGCTGTGGGTGTGCAGATTACTAATACCAAACCATCTCTTTAACTTAATTGCTTCATTTAAACCAATAATACAACTTCCCCTCATTAGCAAGACAAACCATTAGAATTAACTGCATGATGTTCACTCGACAGGGAGCTCAGCACAAGCTGCTTAGAATTAAAAGCATATTTTTAACACTTCAATTTTCTAGAGTGTCGGCAGAAGAGGAGAGCGGGAGGGAGAGTTAGCTACTGTTATTGACAGCTTATTTTGTTCTAGACTCTGCGCTAGGCACATTGTGTTTGTTTTCATGCTTAACTACAAGTCTAAAGCTCAGAGAAGTGAAGTGATTTGCCCAAGGTCACACAGCTTGTGGGTGGCAAGGCTGAGAATGAAATTCATGCCAGCTTGCCTCCAATTTCTTTAGTAAGGTGTCTTTCCACTGAAGAGAAAAATAAAATCGATTATCCACAAACCAGCAATACTAACTAGGAATAGGTAGAATTTGGTCCTTTGTGTATATAATAAAAATAACTCCTGGCTGGCAAGTTTAGCGATGATCTTCGAGATCATTCAAAAACGACTTAGAATGAATCTATTTGTCTTTGAAATGTCAGTGGTGGTACCTCTAGATAGTAAAGTTATGAGTGATTTTTTTAATCCCTTCTTTATATTTTTTCTGCATTTCCCACATTTTCTACAGTCTACAGTGAGTTTGTACTACTTTCATCATCTGAAATACGAGCGACTCTAAAAAAAATAAAAAGTATTGATCCAGCCTTGATAGTGGCAACTTCTCTTGCTATTCCTGAATATATTCACTGCATCTAAATATCAAAACTATCTTCTAATCCAATTCATTTAAGAAGCAGATGCAGACCGTGTCCTTGTCCCCAGGTGGTCAAGGATACCGTTCATCTACAAGTCCGTGGGGAATAAGGACAGCTACAGGGACAACACCAGGCCTCTTATTTGGTTTCCTGCAATTGCCTGTATAAAACATGGTGAGGTTTTCCCAAAGGGGAAGTAGATCTTGTATAATGCAAGATTTAAAGCCAGAAGAAGGCCCACTAAGCTAAAGTGAAAGCTGCAGAAGATAAATCAAGAGTGAGATATAAAATTTGGCTGCCTTCTAAGGAAACAGAGTTTTCAAATAGTGATAAAATTAAATTTTTTCCCTTCTTTTCATTCTGTATATAATTCCAAGAAGAAGATGTGCAAATGTTACCAGGATTAAATTTAAATATTGCTGCTTGATAACACTGCATGCTGCCTTCTTAAAGAAATTCTAAAAAGCTCATTGGGGGAAATGATTTTCTGGATTGTAACTAGGTTGTATCTGTGATTTGTCTTGAAATTTCTTTTTTAAAAGCCAGAATACGTTTCTAGAAAATCTTTTTGCACTCACTTATATTCCCTTGAGAGGAGACTAGTTCACTTTTTTGGTGACATAGAATGGGCATAATGTAGATTCTGAATTATGGAAAAGTTCTCATTATTTGCTTATAATTCCATCATATAAAAAAATTAATTTATATAACTTGATAAAGACCTTCCACGACCAACAAGCAATGAACATAAGGTCATTTCAGGAGTTCCCCCCAGACCGTGGTGCCCTCACCTCTGAAGGGTCTCTTATTACCTGAGTTCATCAACATTAGCCACACTCCTGGCAAGAATCCCCTTCTCTCTGCGAAGTTTTTTAATCTCAAGTTTGAGAATTCTCATGTCCTCCACCCTCTGGTTGTACTGGCTCTCGCCTTTATTCAGCACGGACTGCTGGATCTTGATCTTCTCATAGAGCAAAGCCAGCTCGTCATTGCGCCGGACAAGCTGAGACCCGAGGATATCTCTCTCACTGGTGACCTAGAAAGACAGGGAAAGGCATGGCCGTCAGGGAAACAAAAAGTCTCATTTTCGTTATGGCAGCCTCTTTCATCCCATCAAAGATCTCTCAAATGTCCATGTGTGCTAGGCGTCCAGTGGGCAGGGCACTGGAAAGATCCTGCTAGACAGTCAACACAGCTCCTCCCATGTGTTTGCAGTCCCATGGGAAAGAGAAAAGTGCAACAAATCATCCATCATCATCATCATCATCCCATATTTCTTGGCCTGTGGGTGTTTTTTTGTTTGTTTTCCCAACCCATTCTTTTATAAATGTTAACATTTGAATGACTTTATGGTGGGCTAGCTCTTGCCAGTTTCCACCACTCCTTACTGTCTTACACTGGCCAATTTCTCTTTTTTTCAACCTGCCAAATCTCTGAAAGCATTTAAGTTTCTAACCCCCTAATTATGCATTTGAGTTTCTAACTCCCGAATTATGTAATTGTTCATTGCAATTACATGTGAGCAATTATACTGTACTAGAATGTAAGCTCCCGGAGAACAGGGGTCTTATTTTCCCATTGGCCAGGGTATCCCCAAGGGCCTAGAGGATAGTAAGGGCTTGTAAATATGACTTGAATAATGAATGACTATTTCACAAGTAATCAACGGAAGATGGCCTTCTACTGCTGTTCTTCCTATAGATTGAATGCAAGAGCTAAGAGAAAAATGAGGATTCATGAAAAGTTGAATCAAACAGCGGCGTCTGCTGATGAGGTCTGCAGGTCTGGTGAGGAGATGGTCCTACCTGGTCCAATTCCTTCTTCTGTCTCAGCCTCTCCCCATCCGCCTCAGCGATGATTCGCAGGAGTTTTCTCTCTTCCGCTTCCTGCTTTTCAATGAAGTGTTTGGTCTCCAGAGCTTGCTGTCTTAGCTTCTGCAGCTCGGCCTAACAAAGAATGAAAGACACCGAGAGATCTCGCTCTGTGGCAGTACCGACTGGACTGCAGGGCCCAGATTCAGACACACAGTTGTTCTTCTTAGACTTCACTCTAATGTTTCGCTTAATGTGGTTTGATCATTCTCACAAGCAAAACAAGCTACACACACACACACACACACACACACACACACACACACACGCATGCACACACAGGCCTGTAAAGAAACAGCAAGGCACATTATAGTGATCATGTTTATTCTATGAGTTGTGCCCTTGAGGGATTTCCATCATTTTTCTATATACATGTAGCAGAGGCTTCATTGGTATTCAGCAGCTCTTCTCTTACCAGCTAAACAAGGTGAGAATTCACAAAGAATAGTGCAGAGGAGGACGTAGGGGTGAGGACAGAGGGGAGGGCCTTTGTATGCACTAGCTCCTGTAATGGTCCTAACACCACCAGCACATCAAACTACAGAGATAAAGCCTGTTGCAAGCAAAAATTAATAAAGATAACAAACAAGTGTCTATCTTATAAAATGTCTTGATGGAACAGAAGAGATGTCATGGTATAGAAAGCTATATAGATCCTGTTCCTCAGATGCTTCCAATCTAGATGAGAAGATGAGATATACAAGTAATTATGTGAACATTAACAAGTCCAGGCAGTGATTTTTCAATATGTTTATTAGCACACAGACAGGGAATTGATGTTGCAGGAGGGCCAGAGGACTATGGTTGTCAGGGAGGTTTCCTAGGAGAGCTCAGATCTTGAGGCTCTTGAGGTTACACGGAATTTGTAAGAGTGATGGGGTCAGGGTGCCACAGACTGGTCAGTTTCAGAAGGAAAATACCTCTCGTCAGAGGACACATTCACTCCAATTCCATGAGTATGTTTGTGACCTACCGTGTCTCAGGCATGATAGCAGGCATTTTGCATAGCTACTCTCACCCTCATTTACAAATACAATGTGTAGGAGACAAAGAAAAGCAAATTCACTGCCCAAGGTCACACAGCCAGTAAGCGGCAGAGTTTAGATTCCAACCCAGATCTTGTGATTCCAAAGCCTGTGCCGTGGCTGCCATCACCAGCCAATCGTTCCAGGTGAAATACAGGAGTAAGACTTGAAAGATTCATCATCCATGAGAAATGACAAATATAACACATCACAGTGTGGAAATGCTATCCACTGTGGAGAAAAGGACATGAGAGTACCCAGGGATGAGATTCTACCTCCTGCCTGCCCAGGGATTAGAGGGAAGAACCAGTGAGAGCCTTGGCAACTGAGAGATATTTCCTAAGAGAACAGGCTTGTGTTGGGGGAAGGCATTAAACAGACCAGCATGCAAACTGTAAAGTACCTGGTGTGTTTACCACACAGCCAAGCAGCCGGTGTGGCTGGATTATTAGAGTGTTGGGTAGGGAATAGCAGGAGGTAAAACCGAGGAGACTGGGAAGGGTTTTGTGTGCCACGGACTGTACAGAGTATGCAATGAGGAGCCACAGAGGTATTCACATTAAAGGAAAGAAGAGTGCGTCTTTGAGGGGTTCCACGCCCAAGCGGAAAGGACAGGTTTTTACCACGGACCAGGTCAGCACCAGAAGAAACAAATGAGAAGAGAGCTCTGATTTCACCCACGGCTGGAAACACAAGGGAGATGACAAGATGACATGGAGGCTCTAATTTTTCAATAGCTTGCAGGTTGGCAAATGACAGTAAAAAAAATAATACATTTTTTTTCCTTCAAGGAAGTATTGGGACACCCCCACCCACCCAAAAAGTTGACCGGGATGATAGAAAACCTCATATTTACAAGTGCCTGTGACCCAACCCAGCTCTAGTTGGGTTGGACTCATGGAGACCAAGAGCCATTAATTCCATAGCTCAAGCATGTCCAAACAGAAGATACTGCATACCTAGTAACAGACATGTAATGTCACAGACTAAATACATCCGGCTACTGTGAAACCAAAGGGTTCTTTAATGACATTTGGTGTGTTCACTCATGAAATACGTTTTGGTTTGGGGATAAGCAAAAGGAAAGGCTTATTGAGAAAAGATCTGGTCTAGTATTTACCACTTCGGGGGATTGCCTGTTGGGAAAGAGAGCAAAGAACCAGTCTTTCTCTTTCTATCATCAGTTAAGGTGACAGTGAAGACAGCCATAAAATACCTCTGTGGCTCATGTTTTCATTAATAAAACTTTTATTTTCCCAGATGTGCAACATTCACTTCCCTGTTCCTAAGTGCCAAGAGCTGATCAGAATCCATCAGCAGAACAAAATAAAACCTCTGTTATATTAAAATGCAATCAACAGCGTGTAAAAGTATCTGTCTGAAATGTAAAACCATTCACGCGTTTGGCATTGCTCTGTGTGTGGGGTTTTTTTTTTTTTTTCATAATATATCAAAATTCTGAGTGGTCTCCTTATGTCATAAATTTATGGGCTGTAAACAAGATGTGGCATTAGACTATGGCAGCAAATGTTAACATCAACAAAATACCTCGAGTCTAATGCATTTAGCAGCTATAAATCTGAGCTGTCTCACCCAGGAGAGACGGTAACTGCTGTGTGCCTGAAAGCCTATCAGGCAATGTTCTAGGTGGGACCTGAGGTGTCCTCATCTCTCAAAGTGTTACCGGTGGTATGAAGTTGTAATACACCCACAGGACACACTCTTTAGTCACTGCCTCCACAATAGTTTTGCGATAGGTGTTTACGGAATATGTATCATCCGATGTGGCAGTGGGTATATATCCTATCTCAAGAACCGTACACACAGGTGTTTCACCCCTGCGTACATGATCCCAACATTCACTGGGTGTCACAGAAACCATCTGTTTACATCTAAGACAAATAGGACCACCTCAAGTTTTCCAGCCCTGAGAATAATTGGGCTTTCGCTCTCTCTCTATGGCAGCTCCCGTCCAGGTCATCCCAGTAAAAGGATAAGGTGCCCTGAAGCCAGTCACTAATGTGATGCTGGGCTCTAGACAGAGAGAATCCGCTACTGAATTATTCACCAGGAATCAAAGTGCTGTCACAATGATGTGGGATGATTTGGAGGTGACGAGGCAGAATCAGGGGCTTGTTAGGACACTCCAAATGAGACGGCTCCGTCAGCACTGATGAAACAAGACTGGGACAGAATGGGCAGATGAACGCACATGCAGTAATATCTAAGGGGACTATTGACATTCTGTCATAACCATAATGTGCTGACAATGTCTAGAATACTGAGGAGTCAGTAGCGCCTGGTAGCAACTAAGAAAGGAAAAGAAACATGGAAGGAGCAAGGCATTTCTTTTGAGGGGGTTGAATGAGAACGAAAATGATCTATTATGGACAACTGTTTGTCATCTTGGAGAAGTAGTAAATTGGGTTGCCCTGTCAAAAGGTGTCCCACGGTCTACCAGACAGGAGGGGACTTGCCCTTCCAGGAGGGCTTATGTGCCCACAGAGCTTTGTAGAATGCAAAAATAATAAGCTAAATGTCTCTTGGAGCAAGGTTACTAGAAAATCTGCCCTTCCCTCCTGGGTTTGCAAACTTCAGATGCATGAAATCCAGAGACCTGTATGAATCGTGACTCAAATGTGAGGCTAAAAAAGTCAAGAGGCTGAAACTCAACATTTGAGCTGTCATATTTTTCTAAAGAATGTCAAACAGGCTTCGTGATAGGCCAGAATTATCCAGTCGAAGCACCACTGCAAGTCACCCTTGGATAACCTCAAATAATAAATCAAGCAGGCATCCTTTTTCTGTTCCTCATTCTTACCTCAATGGGAAATGCCGGGGGGGAAAGTCATCCTGGTTTCATAGGAAGTCCAAAGCAATCATCTTTCTAACACCGATGGCCCCAAGCTCCCCAGACCTAGCTTTCCCCACTTAGAACAGACTGTCTAGGGCAGAAGCACTTTCTACTCATCTCCCACGTTCACCCGCTGCCAGCTCTGCTGGTCCGGGACCAAAAACCAGAGCCCTATTGTCCTTTATTTTCTTTTATTTTGATGCTTCTTTGGAGCTCTATATGCATGATGATGGAGGGCATAATTGAAACAAATATTAACCAAAGTCAAACTCTAGGGAACTAGGAATAGTTGATCTTTTGCCTAGGACATTGCTTTTTCTAAAGCAGAATTTTGTAGAAGGCAGTTAATTCCACCTTGGACCCCATTATGGGGTAATAATCTTTTGAAAAGAACATTAGTCAGGAAGTAAGAGATGAGGATCGATGTCATCCTATAAAAAGAAAGAGATGATGTACCAAATAGAGTTACACTGAAGCCTTGCTAACATGGGTCCATGAGGCCCGGGGGTCAAGCAATGTTTATAATAAGATTCTTCAGATTCATTCAATGATAAATAAACCCATCCCACTACAGGCTCCGGGGTAGACATGCTACCATCTACAAAATTATTCTTTCAAACAAGGAAAACAGGGGCAAAGATGCAGGATATTTTCTAATTTTAAAAAATATATTTATATTTCTTTATATGGATATGAATTTTAATGTACAATTTTTTATTCCTTTTTATCATAAGCTAGAGTGGGGAAATGAAAGTCTCATCAGGTAAATATCAATTATCATGTCCTTTCTGTAAAGGCACTTTTGTTATATTTTAATTTTTCTCAAACCAAATATGCCTTGATTTCATATAGTTGTTTTATTTCCACGAAGACCTATCATTAAGTTGACAAAACCTATTATGAAATTGAGAGGGCATATTTCAATCCAGGGCGTCTTGGAATCAAGGAAATTTGACATTAAAGCTGTCCAACACCAGCTACACATTTTCAAGTTAGGAACTATCTTTGAAACCTAATTATGTGCAGAAACCAAGACACCCTGTCTCTCATTTGCTATAGAGAGTTCCTCCAAGTGGCTCGGAAACGTCCAGGAGCGTTCTGCATATACATGGAAGTGATACTTTCATACTCTTGGTTCCTTTTTAATTCCTGGGTCAAATGGATTAGAAGGGAAATCCATTGGACTGGATAGGAAAAGAAAAATATTAGGTTTAGTGAATGTGTATAAGAAAATGTATTTGTTCGAGGATTTGGAATGGTACAATTATTTGGTATGTATTCTTGGAAAAAGTCTTTATATTAGTAGACATATACTGTTCCAAGTTAGTAGATTTAAAAGGATGTGTCACAGTAATATATATGAAGACAGAGGTGATACGAAAGGGACCGTGGCAAGCCTGCCAGCCCCGGGACTTCCTGGGCACTGCCGACCTGCTCGGTTCTCTCCTGCTGATGTGATGATAGCAGTTGGTGAACTAGGCGCTTATGCACCTGGCCTCCTCCCCCTTCTACCGGGAGCACTGCCCATAAGGAAGCCTGACCCGGCTCCTCGGTTGTCCCTTGTCCCTCGTTCCTTCGGCGAGCACGGAGCCTGCCTCAAGGGGGGCAGACAGAAGACTACTGCTCCATCACTTTTATTCTGAGTTCCGTACCTTCAAAGTCTCCTTCTCCTTTTCTATCCGCTGCTGTTCCAGATGCAGCTTCACAAGCGCTGACTCTTTGGCTGCGATTTCTTCTTTCAGCTGATCTACCTGATGGGTCATAATCTTTAATTTCCTCTTCATTTCCGTTATTTCATCCTAATGAAATGAAAGGAGAAATGTCTGAAAGGGAATTAAATAGACATCACCGTCTGTATAGAAGTTCAACACATATTCAAGAGCTTTTAAGGGAGGTTCTCTCAAAACGATGGTCTCCTGAGCAATAACCACTGGCTATTCCTCTGTGTCTTGTGCCCATCAACCTCCAAGTGCTTCATAGCTTTAACTCTCAAAACATTCTCATGAGCTATACACAAAGTATGCGTAATGACTATGCCACACACACAACATACACACAACACACATACAAAACACACAACACATACATGCAACACATGTGACACATGTGACATGCGCAGCATACCTACAACACATGTGACACACAACAGATACAACACAGCACACACCGCACATGTACAACATACGCAACATATACACCAACACATAGGATACAGCGCATACACAACAAACACACAACCTACGTACAACACACAAACACACATGCAACAAATACACACAACCCACATACAACACACATACACAACACACATACAAAAAACACACACATACAACACCACATGCTTTATTCCTCATTTTACAAGGGAGGAATTGGCCCCACGACAAACATTATAACTAAAAGATCACAAAGCAAAGATCTGCAATTAAATGGCAGGAGTGTGCTGCTCCCCCTGAGTCACGGTAGCTATCAGCAGTTTTAAAAATTAGAAACAGGAGACTGGAGATTCTGCATAATAATTAAAAGCAGGACCACAATCTTCACATCCCATCAAGTTGTGTCATTTCCACTTCAAACACCCTGATCTTCTCTTTCAGGTGAATTCCCAGAGGCTTCTCGTTTGCCCCGTTCTAAATTCTGCCATTAGGAAAACAGAAACTGCTTTAAACCCAGAAGAGGGAGGAGTGAAAATGTAAAGACAGAAATATATTCCTTACCTGAGCCTCAACCAGATTTTTGCTATAGAGATTCCTGTCTGACCTCACAGCTTCGTACAGGTTTTGTTGCTGTTTTAATTTATTCTCTGATTCAACTATTTTTTTGCTGTAGTCAATAATCTGCATTTCACGGATTTTTATGTCTTTCATGTTCATGAGGACCTGGAGAAGAAAGAAGTATAGGACATGTCTGAAGAGCCAATCTGTGGTTATCAGTTCAGGACAAACAGAGATTTTGATCTAAGGGTAGCTGGTAGAAAGCTCACAATCAGAAAATCTGACTGGTTATAATCACTGCGGTGCGACACAGAAATTCAGCCCCACTGATTAGGGGCAAACATACGTTTTATCGACGCTAGAGTTCTGCTCGAGCATGAAGGCTTAGCACAGCTGTTTTGCGATCACAAGAGGGAAAAAAATAATAAATTCTTTCAATTCTGAAAACCTCTCCTGAACACCCACCCACCAAAAGAGAAAAGAGAAAGAAAAGGCACAAGTTTAAACAGATCCTCACACGGAGTACTAAGAAAGATAAGAAGTAACTTAGCTGTTTGGCCACACTCACAGCTTCGGAAATTTAACCGCGAGAAAGAAAAGTGGCCTTTGGACATCGATAGTAATCAAAACGCGGTCTTGCCAATGTCAAACTCGCTCCGTCAGGGAAACTCAAAGGACTTCATAAAAATGCATTCTATTGTGGACAAAACACTTCTAGGCAAGATGAGATGTGAGAATAACTGCCTGTTTTTTGCAAGTATGAAAAACCGAGGCGCAGAATTCCACCGTGAGCCAATACTTCTCAACAAGCAATCCATCCCGCGGAAATTACATAATCATGACTCTCAGCGGCAGTGTCCACAGAAATTGATTTTTTAAGGACAAACTTCTTGGAAAATTCCTGAAGAAGAAAAACTTTTGCAAGGAAGACTGATTGAATCAATGGAATTATGGTCTGGACAAAAGCTGGAACGCGCAAGAAAAATGCTTCGGAGTTTTACCGCGTGGCGGGGGAGTTCTCTTAATTAACGGTTGCAGCTGAAGGAGAGAAACGGCGCCACGTGACCGAGACCAGAAGGCCGGGCATGTCCCTGCAGTAACATGGCCAGGGAAGGTTCCTGGGAAGAAGAGGCACTGTATCTAGAACTGCAAATATCTAGGTCAAAAAGTACTTAGACCCTTGCCATGCTCATACTCATTGCAACTCAAGCGTGGGCTACGTGTGAACAGCGTGTCCCCAAATCCCTGCGCTACAGAATTCTTTTCTCCGCCTGTAGAATTCGTATGCCAGAAAATACGCTCCAAGAAACCCTCATGTTTTCCCATCGGAGGTGATGATGGCTAGTGTTTAATCTACTTATCCTTCGTATCTTTAAGTAAATACCTTTCAACGTTTTCTCAGACACACTTAAGGGAGGGATGGGATTAAATGTTAGTAAATGCCTTTTCGGTTCCTTTGAATTCTACATCCTCTATTCAGGTCTTCTAGCATAATAGCAGCCAATACGTCTTAGACACGTTCTATGTACCAGGTGTATGTATTAGCTCACTTACTCTTCACAAAAACCCTACAAGATGTGTGTTATTATCACCCTAAGTTTACAAAAAAGGAAATTTCAGTCAAAGAAAGTAATATCGTCCACAGCTACTCAGCTAGGAAACATACAGACACAGGGATTTGTTTGTCTTCCTTTGTCTTGCTTTTCAGGTTTTGTTTTTATTTTTAAGCAAAACGTGATCTTATATATGTTTGCATGCACCTTGCTTTTTAATCACTCAACAGTACTTTGGGGTCATGTGGAGTAGCTCTAACGCACTCTGTTTAGAGGTGGCTTAACACTCCCGTGCGGCTGAGCCATCAGAGACTCAGCGCTTCCCCTCTGATGGGCATTAGCTTGGTTTCCACTTCTTCGCCACTCTGAACCCTGCTGCACTAAGCATTGTGGTACATGGGTCCTTATGCACTTGTGCTTTCACTTCTGTTGGGATGGATTCCCAGGAGCGGAATATCGGGCTCAAAAGACATATATATTTTCAACTTTCATAGATATTGCTAGATTGCTTTCCAAAATGCTGTAACACTTTACGTTTCCATAGTGCCAGCAATAGTTTTCTTAATAGAAAACTATCCTTGCGGTTTCAGGATAAACCCTCTTTGGTCATACTGGATGATTCTTTTAATGTACTGTTGAATTTGGTTTGCTAGAATTTCATTTAGGATTCTGCATACATATTCACAAGTGATCGAAGTCTATAACTTTCTTTTCCATTCTATTTTAATATCAAGGTTTCTGCTAGTGTCGTAAAGTGAACAGAGTACCTTTCTGTTCAGCCATTCATTCCCTCACCCATTTATTCATTCGCTCAATACACACGTACTGAGGACTTATCTATGGCAGGCCCTGTAAAAGCATTAGTGATGAAAAGACAATAAGGTTCACCTCTAGGGAGTGACTCCACCACAAAATGGGTAATCAAGGAATAAGGAGAACCAGGAAACAGACATGTATTGGGTGTTGTGAGGGAATCAAACACTGGAAGGCAGATGGATAGTTTCTTTGAGAATGGTCCTACACGAACTACCTAAACAGTAAATATTTGGGATTTACACCATTTGTGGGAACTGCCTCTTCCTTTTTATGCCTCGGCCATCCCAATCAAGGACTCGTGTCGGACCCCAAGCTCTCCCCCAGGCCTGGAGTCTTTACTCATTATCCCTGCAGAAGGCATGGGTTCCATGTAACATGGCAGCAATGCCAATCGTGTTACCTCAACGAACGCAAAGTGCATGAGCAGCACTTCTTCTGAAGTTACATAGCCTGAGAATGATTTGATTCTTAAAAATTTGAAGAAACTCAGGTCTCCAGTTACTGGGCCCTCTGTGAGTGTTGGAGCTAGTTCTCCCTCAACTTCAGTGGCTTCCATACTCCTGCTTTCCGACGTTTACTACTTCTCTCCAAGTTAAACCTTGATGTCTGTACGTATTTTCAAAGGAATTACCTATTTCAGCCATTTTTTTAAATTTATGCCACCAGATTTGTACAAAGTATTTTTACATGCTTTTGCTGTTTTATTGTTACTGAGATCACCCACTTTGTGTGGAAAGAGAGTGGCGCAAAGTAAGAATAAATACAGACTGTGGGAACGGTTTGGATGGTTGGTTGAGGGCCTACAAGGAACAAAATTAGAAAATCTGAGACAAGGAGGTCTGGAGAAAAGGTATGTGCATAGATCTGAAATGAAAAGAAACCCCTTTCCTTTTCCCGTCATTTCTTTGATCCATATCTGTAGAATCCTTAAAAATGAGGGGCGCCTGGGTGGCGCAGTCGTTAGGCGTCTGCCTTCAGCTCAGGGCATGATCCTGGCGTTCTGGGATCGAGCCCCACATCAAGGTCCTCCGCTGGGAGCCCGCTTCTTCCTCTCCCACTCCCCCTGCTTGTGTTCCCCCTCTCGCTGGCTCTCTCTCTCTCTGTCAAATAAATAAATAAAATCTTTAAAAAAAAAAAAGAATCCTTAAAAATGAGTAACGGGCAGTCTTTTAAGCTACCACTACCAGTAACTAAGATGTACAACTTAGAAATAAATGTAAAACCTAAATAAGGTATCTGTTACTAGAACTGTTAATTGTTTGATTAAAATAAAAAAGGAAAGGCACTGTCTTAGACTAAAATTTAGCCTTTCTATGGACATGATCACCCTCTTTGGGGGTCAGTGAAATGAATGGATTGAAAAACACTTTGAACAGCATCATCAGCATTCAGAATATCGAGCAGCACATCAGAGAAAAGAAAAAATTTGCTTGTTCAATCACTTCGAGAGATGTTATAACAAGAAACATCCTTTGCACAGAAAGAAGAATGCTCCAGGGCGCCTGGGTGGCTCAGTCATTAAGCGTCTGCCTATGGCTCAGGGTGTGATCCCAGAGTTCTGGGATCGAGCCCCGCATCAGGCTCCTCCGCTGGGAGCCTGCTTCTTCCTCTCTCACTTCCCCTGCTTGTGTTCCCTCTCTTGCTGGCTGTCTCTCTCTCTCTGTCAAATAAATAAATAAAAATCTGAATGAATGAAAGAAAGAAAGAAAGAAAGAAAGAAAGAAAGAAAGAAAGAAAGAAAGAAAGCTCCAGAGAGAGAGAGAGAGAGAAAGAAAGAAAGCAAGCAAGCTCCAGAGAGAGAGAGAGAAAGAAAGAAAGAAAGCAAGCAAGCTCCAGAGAGAGAAAGAAAGAAAGAAAGAAAGAAAGAAAGAAAGAAAGCAAGCTCCAGAGAGAGAGAGAGAAAGAAAGAAAGAAAGAAAGCTCCAGAGAGAAAGAAAGAAAGAAAGAAAGAAAGAAAGAAAGAAAGAAAGAAAGAAAGAAAGAAAGAAAGAAAGATCCAGAGAAAGGATGCAGCCAAGGGCATTTCTTTTGGGGGCATCCAACTAGCAGGGTCCGTCTTTCTGCATGCAACAGTGCAGGAAACCACAGTGCACTTGCTTCTGGATTCTTGAAGCTGGGAGTAATAATAACTCATCATGATATCAAGAAGATCAAAGATATTTTAGTTAAATGACAATGAAAAAAATATTGAAACTAAGGGAACAGACAATTTACAAAGCAATTTAGTTCTAAGTGTCGGAACTCAATTTGTTTCAGTGGAAATCATTCAAACCAATGTCAAATCCTGAAAATTCATAAAATGTGTGGGGTGTTAAGTAGGAGCAAAACCTTTAGTCAGCAGAATGGTCCCTGTTGAAAATGGCATATCAGAGAATGTGAGATGCCAGCTGTGAGGCTGGAGCTTCATTAATTTTAGATAACTTTAGATACCTCCAACCAACTCATGGGAGAAATCACACCCAAATATGAAAGGCTTTGTTACAGCCAGAGACTCGGAGATCCCAGCCTTTGGAAGCCCACTTCAGACTAGCCCAGAAAATGCTTACAGTGCACTCTGAGGGTACAGTCCGAGTTTATAACCTACTACCTTTTCTTTTTCTGTTAAAACAACCTGCCAATAGAAGTAGGAGTGAGATAAAAATCAATAATGCATGCTGGAAATCTGCAGCATAGTCAAAACATCACATAGACTAAGGCAGGATAAGAAAGTAGGTCACTGAATTTGGAGCCCTTTAACTTACATTTGATGAAATATCAGTATAATAAACTCCTCCAATAAGATTTTCTGACTCAGTGTCAATGGTTTGAATGCTGACAATGCCTTTACCTTCATAATGAAACTGAAAAACTCAATCTCTGGAAAAAAACAAAAAAAAACAAAACAAAAAAACCTATGTGGCCAAGCACGTGAGATTTTAAGTCTTCTCTATTTTTCTTGCTTTCTTATTTTATTCTCTACCTTGAATTTAGAGAGGCATATCTATGTTTCTGGGGGGGGTAAGATTTGTTTTTAAGTAAGCTTTCCACCCCACATGGAGTTTAAACTCACGACCCCAAGATCAAGAGACACACGCTCTCCTGATTGAGCCAGCCGGGCACCTCTTCTATGTTTCTGTTCTTAATAACTCATTATGTTAGGGGTGTGTGCGTGGCTCAGACAGTTAAGTGTCTGCCTTCGGCTCAGGTCATGATCCCAGGGTCCTGGAATCGAGCCCTGCATCATAGGGCTCCTTGCTCCGCGGGGAGCCTCCACTCCTTCTCCCTCTCCCTCTGCCTGCCGCTCCCCCTGCTTGTGCGATCACTCTCACTCTCTCTCTCTGTCAAATAAATAAATAAAATCTTTAGAAAAAATAAATAACATATTACATTATATTATAAAATGAGGGATATAATCATATCTACCTCAGAGGGCAGTTACGAGGATTTAAGTGGAAAGATACATACATTCACACCATCATATAAGTACCAAGCAGATCATAATTTAATCATTTAATAAATAATAGATTGTCATAATAGGTTAATATTCTGTCGTGTTATATAATATTAGTACTTAACAAATCCATTTGATTTTTCTACGGATCAAATTCTGTTTTGCAGGAAAACAGTAATCCCTAAGACACTAATTTTATACCAACACAAAAAGCTTATAATTTGACTGTGAAAGATACTCTGTATAACCAAAGAAACAGGAGTTTCATTTCATTATGAAGAACCTATTCAATCAACAATATTTCTTTGATCAACTTTTGCTTTCCTCACTTACTTGTAAGCCCTTGAAAGCACATTATTATTCATTTCTTGGAACCTTTGTCGAGGAGAGTTTTGCTTGACACTGTTATAAGCAAATAAGCAGAGAGCTAAGGAACATGGAGGTAAGGATTCAATTGTGAAAGAATGCTATTTGGTGTATAAAATGTCTGGAAGGGCACTGGCCACAAGTTTAATATTTAGAATGAGAAAGGAGGGGATCTAAAATGAGCCAAGTGCACAATGTGCAACATGTGCCACAGATTTAATGATTCACCAGGAATGGTTTTACCCAGAATTTACAAAATGTCAGTAAATGTAGTGGACCCCAACTCATAATGCCATTCCTGGTGCCTCTCAATCTAACTGAGTAAAAGTTAGAGTGCAGCAGAGCAGAAAGCATGAGGACAAAGAGCCCTGAATCACTGAACTAGATTATCTTAGGGTTCTGCAAATATTCACTCCCTCTCCCTGCCCCTACCACCTCCATGGGAAGAGTCTTCCCCTTGCTGTTGGGCGTGGACATGTGACTTGCCATGGCCAACGGGAAGTCAGAGGAGAGAGCCATGAAATGTGCTTGTGCCGTTGGGTTTGCCCTTTGCTTTCCTTTCTTTCTCCATGAGAACACCGTGCATCCTGGAGGAGCAGAAACACGTAGAGCAAAACCAGACCCAACTCACAGCCTCCAGCCAAGTGCAGGCAAGCCTAGACCACCTGAGTCCCACTCAACTGCTGACGTGGAACAAGTGAGTTCTGGGGGGCCTGGGGGGCTCAAGTCATGATCTTGGGGTTCTGGGATCGAGCCCTGGAGTCTCTTCCTCCCTTTTTCTCTCCCTCTGCCCCTCCTCACCATTTGTGGTCTCTTGCACTTTCTCTCTCTCATATAAATAAATAAAATCTTTAAAAAAGAAAGAAAGAAAGAAAGAAAGAAAGAAAGAAAGAAAGAAAGAAAGAAAGAAAGAAAGAGAAAGAAAGAAGTGCTTATTTCTGCATGCCCATGAGATTTGGTGGTTGTGTATTATGCAGCCTTAGTATGGCAAGTGTTGACTGAGACAAGCACATGAGAAAAGGTTTAGGATTCTAAGCCATCCAATTCTGGCACAGAGAAGGATCTTCTTCCTCGTTTGCAAATGCCAAGTTAAATTAATAAAATGTAATGTAGGGCTTTCAGTATCTAAGATTTCACCTTTCTTTCTCTAAACAGAAAGAACCAGAAGGCAAATGTTGACACTGTTTTTGCAGCCCAGAAGGCAGAAGAGACCATGCCGCGAGTCACTCACAGCTAAAATTGCTGAGGATAACTCAGATAAGATCGTCCATTATGTCAACATGTTTCAAATGAATTTAAAATGGGGGAAGACCCATAATGATAAATATATTAGTGAAGAAGAATTTAATATAAATAACTAAAAGTAAGTCTTTGAGTGGTTAATTCAGATCTCTAATTACACTTTCCATTCATTCTTTCAAAAAATATTTGGACCTATTTAGGAAATAGGTATTATGAAGAGCTCAAAGTTGAATAACAATCCTTATTCTATGCACAGAGATAAAACTAGGGCAAACCATATAAGTAATTTTGCATTCTGTTTTTATCAGATTCATATTGTGAACACGTCCCCCATTTTAAAAAATATTTTTCAAACACGTGGTTTTAACGGTACATAACATTGTATCAGATAAGCGTAGCACAATTTATTTTAAAGAATATCCTTTTATAAAACTCTTTGCATTTCTTATTTTTCCATAGATTGAGTTCTTACAAAAGAAATTGCTGGGTTAAAACTTGGAACAATGTACACTCACTCTAGAAGCTGATGAAAATGTCAGTTTCGTGACATTATCCCCAGTCCCTGATATCAGTCGTTAATTCCCTAGAAATAGAATGCATGAAAGGGAATGTTCTGTTTGTGGGAATGAGGTGTGCGTGTGTGTGTGTGTGTGTGTGTGTGCAGCAGAAAAGAAAGAAAGAAATAGGGGAGGGGCATATTTCTTATACTATTTCTTATATGTTTTAAGGACATGCAGGTCCTTAATAAGAAGTCCAGGGCTGCCTGGGTGGCTCAGTCGGTTCAGCACTGGACTCTTGATTTCAGCTCAGGTCATGATCTCAGGGTTGTGGGATCGAGCTGTGAGTCAGGTTCTGCAGAGTCTGAGATGCTCTCTTTCCCTCTCCTTCTGCCCCTCCTCCTGCTCGCTCTCTCTCTCTCTCTCTAAAATAAATAAATAAAATCTTTAAAAAAGAAAAAAAAGGGCTCCTGGGTGGCTCAGCCTGTTAAGCATCTGCCTTTGGCTCAGATCATGATCCCAGGGTCCTGGGATCCAGGCCCACATGGGCTTTCTGTTCAGCAGGGAGCCTGCTTCTCCTTCTCCCTCTACCTGCTGCTCCCCCTGGTTGTGCTGGCTCTCTCCCTCTGTCAAATAAATAAATAAAATCTTTAAAAAAAAAAAAAGAGAAAGAAAGAAAGAAAGAAAGAAAGAAAGAAAGAAAGAAAGAAGGAAAGAAAGAAAGAAAAGAAAAGGAAAGAAAAAAGAAAGAAAAGAAAAGAAAAGAAAAAAGAAAGAAAAGAAAGAAAAAGAAGTCCAGAGATGACCCAAGTTGCTGTAGCTACTGACTTATGCTGTCAGGGGTTAAGTAAGAAATAGAAAAGTTGCAGTGGATAAAGAATTTGTTAAGAACTTGTGCTTAAATGATTTAGCAATACATTATTTAATCTTGTGCAGTTAAACATCAGAATTATGAGAAACAATTATCAGCAAAACTTGGTACCTCTACACTTTTACAAGGAAACAGAAAAAGAAATAATCCTATCTTAAAATCAGTGACAGTGTCCTTTTTATCATTCATCATCTATTTGTTTAACAAACACTTTATTGGTGCCCACTATTTACCAGCACACTGGAAATGAAGAAATGAATGAGATAAAATCATCATTCCCAAGAGCTCACTCTAAAGTAGGAAAAACAAATGTGGAAAAGAAAATAATTACTCTAAGGATGATAAGTGGCATTGCAGAGATACCAACAAATCCATAAAAGAGAGAGTCGGAGCAGGCTTGAGCCCAGAGATGAGCATTTGAGCTGGGTATTGAAGGATAAAGAGGAGTTTGCGAGGCAGAGACGGGAAGGAAGGACTTTCCAGGGAGAACAAAGAGCTTGGACTCTGTCCCATAAATCACAGTATACAATTGCTTTGTCTTAATGCGGATTATAGGTATGTACCAAAATACTGACTCTACCAGGTGGGACCAGGGCAGCTAGCATCCCTAGGTTAGTCCCCTCCAGCCCTGGACAGTCTCCACCTTACTCCCAACAAGCTATAGACATATTATTTTCTACATGTGCTAAGGATGCAAAAAAATGTTAGAAGCACTGGCCCAGGTTGCTGAGAAGTGACAGAGGTTTGTTAAGGCCAGGAGTGATACCAAGATCACACTGGAATTTTTAACAGTTAACTTTGATAGTGTGATGGCAGCCAGGGGTGGAGAGACACGGATTCTCATCAGGAAGGTGAAGCAGGAAGCGGCGACAGATTACATGTTCAGATCTATTTCCTGTCTCACCATACAGCGCCTCTCCCTTAGAAGGATTATACTCCTACCCAGGGACGTTGGACTTGGCCATGTGACTTGCTTTAGCCAAGGGAATATGAGTGGACAAGCCCCGTGCCCTTCCCTTACCAGCAGAAGCTCGGAGAGCATCACAAGGTCCACTATTACACTGTCTTCCCTCGGAAAGAGGCCAGCACATCCCAACAGAATCAGCTTGGAGGGAAGAGGCCACGAAGCAGGGCGGCGGCTGACCCGCAAAGGCTAAACATGAATCTTTGTTGCTATAAACCACTGAAATTTCAGGGTCGTTTGTTACAGCTGAAGCTGACGGATGCGGGGCCTGATGGGCTAGCCCAGGCTGGAGAATACGAGGTCCTGAACTGACCACTGGTTTTCTCAGAGTCAGGAAATCAATCAACGGAGCTTAAAAGATGATTAAGTCAGAAGAGAAGCACACTGTACTCCAATGGCCCCCGATCAGGGCTCTAAGAATCACGGGGGCGGGTGGGGGGAGGGGCGTGCAGGGGTGATCTTTTATAAGGAAGACGCGTCCAGTCAGGGCTAGACTGAGCATATGCATTCGTGTTCCTCCAAATTTACGTCCTACAAACCTCTGCTCAGCATTTATTTAGCCTAAGCGGGGAAAAAGCTGATTTCCTAACAGTAAAGCTTGTTTCCCACTTTCTTAATGTTTATAATCAAACGTTGGCTGTCCTCCTTGTCATTTTCACTGAGATTCCAGTCCAAAAACAAAACAAAACAAAACGTAAACACGCAGGAGCCCTGGTAAACACTGAAGATTTCACTGAGGAGATCAAAGAGAGGGCTTATACTGCAGCGCAGAGAACATTTTGCCTGGGGGGGGGAGGGGAGAAATCTCATTAAATCAGTCTTTTCTCCCAAACCCTCTTCTCAGTCTCATACTTAAAACGTTCCTCCATTCCCCAAAGCCCCCTCCTGACACCATGAAACCCCCCTCGTGAAACCTTCTGCTCTACGCCATCTGGGAATGCACTGAAAACAGCAGAGTCCAACCCCTCATGCTTAATGCTGGCAATGTGCTAAGACAACTGGTTAAAGTAGATTTGAAATCTCCGAAATCGTTCTTCAAGACGCTGGGTGAGCACTCTCCCAGCTCCGCAGTTTACAGGAAGTACAGATCTGGGAGTTAGCTACTCAACGTGTGAATTTCCACCACCGTGAGGTTTCAGGTTCACAAGAGTTGAGAAATAAAAATGCCCTTTGAATGTGTGAACATTTACCTGATGCCAGGAGTCACTCACACCTTAATTTGAGGCCATTTAATTAGATGCCTTTCTCCTAACAACTAGTTGGAATCCTCCATCTGAGGGACAAGGGTTTTAGGGACAGATGTGAGGGGGTGAGAACAAAGGGTGCAGAGAGGATGATGCTGACAGCACCCCCCACCCCCAAGCTAAGCATCCAGCCCAGGGAAACTGCACAGCAGGGTAACAGGGGAGGGGCCTCAAAGGGGAAACAGAGACCCCAGAAGCATTGGCCTTGTCCATTTCACAATTTGACCCAGGTCAACCCTGGGACAGCTTTTCTTCTGTTGACATCATTCCTCTTAAATTCTCATGCAAACCACCAGCTCAAACCTGAAGAAATCCTCTTTGCTACATCGTGTGACCATCAGAAAGAACGTGCTTGTGCTCCACCCACATCATCAAGGGGTGACTTTACCTTTTGGGTAAGGTCGCTGGCTTCACTGATGTACCAATCTCTCTCCTTTTCCAGATGAAAGATGATCTTTCTCTGCTTCTGAGCCTCATCCTTGTAGTTCTGGATTTCTTCCTCCAGGTTCCTCTTGGCTTGCTCATGGAGCTTTACCAGGTCTATCTGTTTCTGGGTCGCATTGACCGCCTTAAGCATATTCTAAAAATAAGGAAAACAGAGCGGTTGCGTTACTCAAAATGTGTGGGGATTTTTGGATAAATGTACCCCCTGTTTCATCCCTAAAATAATTAGATACATCATTTTTTGGATGAATAAAGATAATCATATTCTCTACGGCTTATTTAGAGCCTACTCTGTTAATTTTGCACAAGGCAAACACATACATTAGTACAAGAAGTGACCACAGCATCCCTAGGAAGTGAGCACTACCTTGCTTCCATTTTAAGGGTAGGAAACTGACACTCAGAAGTTAAGCTGCTTGCCTCCAAGTTCATACAACACGGGATTGGCAGAACCGGGATTTGAGTCCAGGGCCGACTGACCCCAAAGGTAACCTCCATTCCGGCTTCGCCTCATTCCTGTGAGCTTAGAACAATTGAACCTAATCACAGAACAGGGCTTTGACTACAAAGTAAAATAAAGCCAACTCGTTAAAAATGCAAATAACTAGAATTAATATATGATCCAACAATTTCACTCCAGGGTACAGACACCCAGAAGAACTGAAAACAGGTGTTGAAACAAGAATTTGTACATGAAATGTTCACAGCAGCACTAGTCACAACAGCCAAAAGGGGAAAACAACCCAAATGTCCATCAACCGATGAACAGGTAATCAAAATGTTGTATATCCTCCCAGTGGAATAGTAATCAACCAGAAAAAGGCACGAAGTCCTGATACAGACTACAGCATGGTTGAAGCCTGAAAACATTACTCTGAGTGAAAGGGGCCAGACACAAAAGGTCATGTCTAATAGGATTCTGGTTCTATAAATATCCAAAATAGTCAAATCCGCAGAGGAAGAAGGCAGATTAGTAGTCGCTAAGGGGTGGGAGAAGTGGGGCATGGGGGGACATAACTGCTTTACAGGGACAGGGTTCCTTTTGGAGCGATGAGAATGTTCTGCAGCTGGAGCGTGGTCATGGTTGCACGACACCGTGAATATACTCAAGGTTACTCGGTAAATTCTGTCATGTATATTTGACCACAATAATACAACAACTAAGCCAGTTTCTAAAAAAGTGTAGAAGCCTGTGTCCCAACTGAGATGCCGATTCAGTGGATCTGGGAAGGGACCCAGGCGCCAACATATTTTTTTTTTAACGCTGCTCAAGTGATTTCTGCTAGTGAGACAGAAATTCCTTGGATTGGCTGCCCAAAAAGCCAGCTTGTGCCCTGAAAACGAGAAGTTAATTGTAGTGCCTCTCTGGCAGCTGAGCTCATGCAAAAGGGTTCACTTCTCTGGCCACAAGTGAATGGACCAGGGACTTTAGAAAAAGGGCCTTTAACTTTCTGCAACTCAACAGAGCATGTAAACTTGGGAGCTGTTGGTGATAGGCTTTTTTTTTTTTTTCTTTTTTTTTGCCAAACAGACCAGGGAACAGGAAGGCATTCTTCCCCAAAAGAGAGGAACCAAAGCAAAACT
>NW_024426885.1:24384243-24488096 GCF_017311325.1 Ursus maritimus
CCAGTGGTGGCGAGAGAGGGCTTTCAGTATCCCAAGAATGTCAGGTCAGCTTCCTATCAGTTCCCAAGGCCCAGCTGTATCCTTGGGTCCCATGAGACACGGGATTGTCCCTTCCCAAATCTCTAAGCAATATGGACCCGCGGCCAGGTCAGAAAACCACTGGAACATATAAACACTACGCCTCAGTTGGGTGATGATGCAGAAAATAGAAAAGGTCAACTTGATTTTCAAGTACTGAATTAAACATCCACACTATAAAAGACAAAGCCACTTGAACATGACACTGAAAGAACGAAAACATATTAACATTGCTGCCTGTCAAAACCATGTCACTCATTCATTCAACGGAGGGGGCATTTCAAGTCAGTGGGGAAAGAACGTATTATTAGCGAAGGTTGGTTGCATCTCTACAGAGGGTCGGGCGCTGTGTTAGGCACTAAGTAAGGATGCACACTGGCCAGAGAAAAAAAAAAGTATATCCTGCCCTGGAGGATGAACTGATGTTTCAAGTCAAACAAATAATTGTAAAATTAATGTTGTGCTACGTGTCCTATTGTGGCAGAAAATCTATTGGTTGTCTACCAGTATACATAAAATATAAATGGATAAAACGCATGTGTTAAAAATACGTTTAGGGACGTCTGGGTGGCTCAGTCATTAAGCGTCTGCCTTCGGCTCAGGGCGTGATCCCGGCGTTCTGGGATCGAGCCCCACATCAAGCTCCTCCGCTGGGACCCTGCTTCGTCCTCTCCCACTCCCCCTGCTTGTGTTCCCTCTCTCGCTGGCTGTCTCTCTCTCTGTCAAATAAATAAATAAAATCTTTAAAAAAAAATACGTTTAAAAATCTAAATCCAACAACATTGTTTGCATGTGTAAATTTATTGAATAAAGGACCAGTTTCCAGGATTATGCGAAAAAATGATTTTCTGAGGAATGCTCAGCATGTAAGGGTAGGTAATCTTCTACTATTTCCTGAGATCCCCAAATAGTCTTCTTTAAGCTTCCAGAGTGGTCTATTTTGTCAATATTTGTTCAATTCTGGGAAACATAAGAAATAATGAAAGTTGGAATAAAAAAATATAGGCTATTTCTACTTGATGAGATGACTGTCTTGACCAACAGCCTCCCCACTTTACACCTGGCCCTTTGCTTTTCCCTCCCTGGAGGAAATCCCTGAGCAGGAAAGTTTACCCCAAATCCTTGGAAGTAGTTAACCTCCTAAGAGTGACTGACTGTCAATGGAAGGAATCCTCTGAACTGGTTTGGAGAGGAAAGAGGCGGGGGTAGTCCTGCCTTGATTGGAAGCTTTCCGGACCCCAAGATCCCCGCAACCCCTCCCTCAGCTTTGGACCAGACTGAGCTCAAACACTAGGAGATACAAGGGCTGAAAACAAAAACGGAAACCTACAACATTCCCCGAAAGATGGAGGGAAGATTTCTGGCATCAACTGGCCCTTCTTACACCAAACTCATCGAAGGTAGAATTGTACGAGCACTCACTTGTACCTTCTGGACTAGCAAAAGTTGCAGATTATAGATATTAAATTCAGAAATTGTGATCAACCGCTTAGGATGCCAAATGACACACGAGCAATAAAATCAGAATCCACAAAACACTCTTAAATCCCTGCTCGTTTATATGATAATTCCCCCCACATCCCTCTGTGCTACAGGTGATAATGCAGTTAGGGTTCTCAGCCCACGACGGGTGGACTCGCCCGGCAGCTTGGAAGAAAACAGAGCACGATTATTTATCCCTAATCTACTTTTGTTCGCTTCAGAGTTTTCTTTCCCCTGCACAACAGTAAGAGGCAGATATCATAGCATTAAAGAAAGACATTTATTTAACAGCGCTACGGGAACACACTCACCTTATTTAATATGTCCCTTTCTCTCAGAAGCTCATCCATTGCTTTCTTATCAAGTTCTGCCTGTTTCTTTGAAGCCTCCACCTCTAAATGACCAAGGAGAAGAAGAAGAAATATGGAGCTGACCCAAGAAAGAATCTGCCAAGGCCAAAGCCAATGCGACCTAGAAACTGCTTGACATGTTTATCTGCAGCTATAAAATTCCTATTTATTGAGTGTTCCATGATCTTCATTATAACTCAGTGAAGGAGGTCTCTTGTCCCACTGAACACATGGAAACTGAGCCTCAGCGGGATTAAGCCACATGCCACTCGTCTGCAACCAAGAGGTGACAGGGCTGAGGCTGGGAGCACAGTTTCTCTGACTCCAAAAGTCCTTGCTCTTTTTCAATCTTTTTAATTATACAAGTAATTAGGAATGCAGAAATAAATGAGACATCCAAATAAACAAAAGGGAAAAAAATTCAAGTCAACCAGAATCTACTTAGGATTTTGATAAGTCTCCTTCCGGACTTTTTCCTACGCAAATATGTGTGTGCATAAAAATACAGACATACACACACTCATATATATACACCAAAAGTGAATTATACGACACATACTGTTTTGTAGCTTGCTTCTATAATTAACTAACATAAAATAAATGCCTCTCTATATTATAAATGTGCATCTACAACAGAATTTTAATGGCTCTGTGATATTTCACTATACGAAAATGCATTAATTTATTTAGCCAATCCCCCACCTTAACATTTAAATTGCTTCCATTTTACTTATTTATTTGCAATTATAAGCCATAATTCTGTGAAAGTTCTTGTTCATTTGTTACTCTAGAAGATGTAGTCCTGGATCGAAGGCGATTAAAAAAAAGGCCTTTCTGTCCTACTGCCAAATTTTGCTCCAGAAAACTAAGAGCAGTTTACATCCACACCCAAACCACCCCTGGGTATTATCATGCTCTTTGATCTCTTTGGCAATTTAATAGATTATTAAAACCCTATGTCTGTATTTAATTTACATTTCTTTGATCAGTAGTAAAGTTGACTACTTTTTCTAGTTAAAAGACCATTTACTTGTATCTCTGTTTTTAAAATTGCCCACATTTGCCCTACGCCCGTTCTTCTCATGACTTATCCTCTTTATGGATTTGTAAGAACTCTTTCTATATGACAAAAATACTAACTCTTTGGCAATATTTTGGTCAATTTGCCTTTATATAGAGAAACTTTGATACATTAAAGAAAAAAAAACCCTCAGCTTTTATTTCATTTAATCTTCTTGATCTAGGCTTTCTGGTTTCCACATCTGGTATTAACTTTTTTTTTCCCAAAAAGTAACTTACTGTCATGCTACCATCTTCTTAACAACCCATACTGCGTGCTGGTGTGAAACAACACCTTTATCTAGATGATAACCTTCGGTCTTTTGTGGTTTTTTCCAATCTCTTCCATTGATCTGTTTATCAGGCATTTTCACTACACTCTTTGATTACTGAAGCTTTATAATATTAAACGCCTAGTAACGCAAATGCTCCCTCATCACTCCTCTTTTCCAGAATTTTATGGCTATTGTCACCTGTTTATTCTTCTGGAGGAACTCTAGAATCAGTTTTCGAGTCCCAACAATATAACTTCCTAAAATTTTTATTGGAAATATTAAATGTATAGATTAATTTAGGCAGATTTATATCTTTATCATATCACGCTTTTTCATCCAGGAAGTTTGTATACTTCTCCATTTTTCAAGTCTTCCTTTATACCCCTCAATAGAATTCTGTAGCATGTTTTATATACATGTCTTGCAGATATCCTGGTAACTTTATTTATAGATATTTTATTACTTTAGTTGCTATTGTGAAAAGGGGTTTTTCCATCATATATTCTAACCAATTCTTTGTACGAAAAGAAGCTATTGATATGTATATATTTATTTTATAACCTGCCACCCCAGTGAATTCTCATTGGTTCTGGCAGTTTATCAGTTAGTTTCTTGGGATTTGTGATAGAAAATCACAACACATGGAGGACATGTGCTCCTAACTATTATGTCTAATGCCACCCTTTGATCAGGCACATCAAAAGGAAGAGGTCCCTAAGAAGAAATAATGACATTAACAAGATCTATAAAATAACCAGAGGAGAGAGCATGATGACTTCTGTAAACATGATTTAAGGATGAAGAATTGGGTTCAACACCGAATGAATTTTTTTTTCCAAAACTTAGAACTATTGCAAGCAAAAATACAGAAATTTAAATATGGGAGTGTTTTGAAAGTCACTAAACCAGTTACAAAATATGTTCTAGTAATTCCGTTTTTCCTCCTGTCACTGAAGACATTAGATTGTAAACTCATGCAAGACTGTAAGCATTCTGAGTGCAGGGACCTCCATACACCCAATGCCAACCTTGGTGCCTGCGCATAGTAGGCTCTCAATTTATTGAGGGGATGAATGGAGACATTGTCAAGATAAGCCACAACTGCACCTCAATAAAAGATTATTTCCTAACGTCTTAGAAGGAAAAATACCTGCACTTTTCAAAGGCTTACATAACAAATACAGTTGACTGTTGAACAACACGGGAGTTAGGGATGCGAATCCCACATGAAGTCGAAATCTACATATAACTCTGACTCTCCCAAAACGTAACCACTGTTACGTTGACCAGAAGAAGCGTTACTGATGACGTAAAAAGTCGATTAACACATCTTCTGTATGTTATATATATTCTATACTATATTCTTACAATAAAGTAAGCTAGAGAAAAGAAAATGGTATTTAAAAATCATAAAGAAGAGAAAATACATTTTATACTGTACCGTATTTATCGGGAAAAAAAATCCACATATGAGTGGACCCACACAGTTGGAACACATGTTGTTCAAGGGTGAACGGGATTTCTCATAACCCTACCTAGAGATTTAGGTTTCACCTAACTTTTAGCGAGGCAATGTATGTTTGTATGCTCTCAGGTGTGTTGCCTCATTCGATGACCTACAACTCACCGTAGCCCACGTAAGTTCGACACCGTGTTCCTGCCTCACATACTCTGGTGTGGTTAAGTTCAAACCTGGAGCCTCTGTCTCCAAGCCCGGAGCTGTTTCTGCCACACCAAATTTGTCTAGTAAATCCTATTTTCAATTCTATTCTTTTTCAGAATGAGATGGCATTATATCTTACTATTTATACAAACAGTAACGCACCTGGATAATAATAGATGCCATTTAGTGAGCACTTACTATGTGTCAGGTACTGTCCACAGTGCTTTGTATGTTTTAGCTCATCTCACCCCCCACCAGTAAACACGATGAAGGCGGGATCTGAACCCAGGTAGACATGACTCCACAGTTTGTATCCTTAATGGTTTTTCTGTGCTATAACGGCCTTCCGTGGCACTTTAATGTTTCCTCCCCAGGGCAATGTGATAGCTGGTAAAACAAGCGTTCACCACATGGTAAATTACTAACGGAGAAAAGAAGTGAGGGAGGCTTTTATTTTGGCCCCACTGATGCTTGGTACAATTTTGTCCCAGATAGTGCTAGTGGGGGACATTTGTTTTAATTTATCCCCATCTGCCATGAGAAAAGGGACTAAAGCAGACGGCCATGTAGACCCAAGACCTAAGAGTACAAACGTTATTTATTCCCATGGCAAGCGCTGAGCAATACTTTTGGCTGGATTTACATGATGCCAAAATAGTCTGTTGAAGAATTTTTTAAGGTAAGTTAGTTCAAGATATTCGAAATGATGTCTCCTGCACATTGGCTTCTTACCAGCTTGAAAGTTGTTTTCCTGATGACATTTGGCGGGTTTGTGTTCCTACGCATAGAGCCCTGGGTTACCAAATGACATTAGTCATCAATGAAATGTTTACAAAAGAATAAAACATAGTGCAAGATGGCTCTTGGCTCACCTCTCTCCAATCCCAGGATCTGATTTTTTAGAGTTTCCTTGTTCTGTTCCACTTCTGACTTTTGCTCTTCAATCTGGTGCAGTTTCTTATGGATTTGTTCTCTGATTTTGTTGAGCTTCCCGATGTCAAGACGCATCTGATGGACTTCTTCCTCTTTCGCCTGTAATTAGTGAGACAGCATTAACCAGGGACGCTCAGTAAATAAAGGACCGGTGACTTCATGATGGTAAGCTCAGAACCAATCGAAGGAAATTGTTCCTGTGTGAGTGCAAAGTTGTTCTACGGGTGAAACAAAAACACACAGTGTTTGGTTTTGAGAGAAATTGAAGAACTATTCTCTGAATAAAATATGTGGCTACGTAAGCTAAAAAATAGTAAAAAGACTGATTAGACCTGATGTCCCAAGATACCACCGAATTGTGGAATCAAACAGGATAAGACTGCTGAGTCATATGTATCATAAATGTGTGAATTTGGTGTACAAATGCTGTATTTGGTTGGCAATTTTTATGGGCTCACAGAGTGATCTCTCTCAGAAGAGTAACGACAATCTATAACATATTCATCCTCTTGTGAACCCACGTGGCCAACGTAGCACAGTAACATACACTAGAGAAAGGGCCCTCCCTCCTCAGAGGATGTTCGCCAGTGGGCATGCATACAGACAGGTGGGCAGGGCAACACAAATAGGCAGGTCTACATAAAGGCAAAAAGTACCAAAATAATAGTTCTAGCAAAAGAAAGCACTAGATTTTTGTCAATGGACTTCAAGGTTTATGAATTTTTTAAAAATTTAAATTAAATTCATTTTTTTAATTTGCCATTCATAGAAATTACCAGAAAAGCAACCAGTGATTCTTCCGCAAATAAACATCAGCAATTATCCCCAGCTCTTGACAAGGAAGAAACTGCACTTAGCCGGGCATATTATTCTCGGATTATTGTTAGAAGTAGAATCCTGTAGGTTCAGAATCTGATAACAAAAATACTTCATCTTTCAAGGTGCCCCATTCATGTTATCAAAGAAGAGAATTAATGGTGTAAGTATTTTTACTTTAATTTCACCTTAGGGACTAATATATTATTTTGCCTTAAGTAGCCATTTCATTTCTGCTTCAATTTACAGCTTTCTTATAAATGGTTTCAAGTCAGACCATTCTGGACTGCTTTAAATGCTCCTCCGCCTCAGATTTCCATGGTCTAAATTAGCTGAACTAGGGCCCTTTCCAATTAGAATGATAGAATGTTCTAACTCAGTAGTTATTAATCCAGACCCTGTGGGTAGACTTCAGAAAAAATCCTGGAAACCTAAGACTGCATTCAAAACAAGATGCAAGATGTGCAAATAAGTGTGTGTGTGTGTGTGTGTGTGTGTGTGTACATGCTGTCATCAGACGGTCAAAAGGGCCTGTGATGCAAAAACTGTTATGATTCACTGATAAATCTATGTATCATTCTTGATTGGTCACTCATTTTGTGCTTAGTATCCTAAATGTAACCAGAGGAGGGTTTATGGACTTTTTCAGAATCAGTGATAAAGAATAAGGCTGCTCTGTTATGCATGTAGGTATACAATACATACCCAAGTATACAACTGTTATCCAAACATAATTTGCAAGCACTCTTCATTGAGGACCAGGAGAAGAATGGAAAGACGATCATGAAATTTACAGTGGACAAAAGTAAAAATCATGGTTCTACGATAATGGAAGTAGATACCTAGTAGAACCAATCCATCCCCGACCCCTCCCAATCCACCTTCTCCAGACAAATAGTAAAATATAATCTGACTTCTTTGCTACCCACTCACGTAAATGGTTTCTAGCTCAGGGCAACTAGCTACTTCCGAGGCTAAGTTACAGACGTGAGCATCTGAGCTTGCTTTCGAAAATATTTGCATAATCCTATGATCAATATTCAGGTTTGCGGTCTTAGAAGAATGGAAGGCATCGAAGTATCTACTTCCAGGCAGAAAGCCATCACTGGAGGCTTGCGCCTGCCTCTGACATCTCAAGGCTAATGCAGGTTACCCCACCAAGGGCTCCAGCCACAAAGGCAAACCTATATTCATAGGGAATGAAGGAGGGAGTGCTAGGGACCAGATCGGTCACTTGGTGTTTACTTTGAGCTCCAAAGACTTCTGCTGGTTCTCCTGGGATAGCTGCTCGCAAGCCAAACTGTGTTGTTCGTTCTCTTGCTGAAGTTTGGAATTTCTCATCTGAAACTGCTCCAGCTCCTTTGTGGCTCTCTCGTTCAAGATCTGAAAGATGCATAACGAGCTGGTTAATGCTTTTTAATCTGATTACAGTATCTGCCTATCCACACAGGAGGCCCCCACAAACCTCCTGGGACCGTCACAGCAAGCACACTTTCTTTGTCTTTGTAGAAATTGTTCTTTATCCCCGGTGAAAACACTAACGCACTCAAATATGATAAACGTTAAATGGCTGAGGAAAACGACGTCTTCTAATGAATAACACAGACAGCATCATTTTTTTTTCCCAGAGAGCCTTGGGAAGTCTTGTTCACAGGTGGCGGATAAATATTTTAATGCCTGTTTGCCATTTGGCAAGCTTCACATACACAACAATTGCTGTAATCTTTGCAAATGAGCTAGAGATTCAAATGGGTTTTATCAGCTGTGGGGCTGGGACACTCCGTCTTCAGAAGCAAATCCTGCATGAACATGCCTACCACGTTTTCGTGAGCAGAACCATTCACGACACCAACGCAGAGACAATTCCCCTTGAATTCAACTGAAGTCAAAACCGTGGAACAGCAGTGCAATGATTTCTGTCTGCCTGACTTCAGTCAGTAGGGTTTCCTCTCCCCTACTTTGACTGTCCTGAGCAGACACAGTTTCATTAAAAAAAAAAGGGGGGGGGGCGCCTGGGTGGCACAGTGGTTAAGCTCTCAGGGCGTGATCCCGGCGTTACGGGATCGAGCCCCACATCAGGCTCCTCTGCTATGAGCCTGCTTCTTCCTCTCCCACTCCCCCTGCTTGTGTTCCCGCTCTTGCTGGCTGTCTCTATTTCTATCGAATAAATAAATAAAATATTTTTAAAAAAAATAAAAAAGGAAGAATCTATTGGGGTGGGGTGGAGTCATTTCTATTGGCAGACTAGTGGGAGGACGGAGGGATAGCAAATGCGCTGAAGGGAAAAGAGAGAAGATAGTTTAGACAATTATTCCAAAATATAACTTGATGTGAGCGGAAGTTCAACATGGGAAGAATCCATCCAATTTCCTGTCAGTAGGGACTAAATAAAATCTAGCTGGCAATGCCAAAAAGGAAACTGTCTTTTCCACGAGTCCTGGATGTCGCTAAACAAAGCACTGTAGTTTGATCATCATGTTCAAAAACGTCCCAAATTTCATGCTCTGAGACGTCCCACGTTTCCCTTGTGGATACTTGCGCATTGTGTCGTGCCGATCTGATTCCTGCCTATATACAAAATCAATGAGGCAATTGGCAAAGAAATGTGTTCTAATATCTATTTTTTAAGTGGCAAAATGCTGTATGGCTTGGCAATTCTTTGGAACCTTCCTAAGAGAAAATACTTTCAAGGAATAACTTTTCTCAATTACATGAATTGTTTCTTTAAGAAATGAGAGAAGAGGGATGCCTTCTTGGCTCAGTCGGTTGGGCATCTCTCGATTTCAGCTCAGGTCATGATCCCAGGATTGTGGGATGGGGCCCTGACTGGGGCTCCGCACTCAATGGGGAGCCTGCTTCCCTCCCTCTCTCTCTACCCCTCCCCCAGCTCGCAAGCACACGTTCTCTCTCTCTGTCCCTTTCTCTCTCTAAAATAAATACAAAACTCTTTAAAAAAAAAAAGAAAGAAGAAAGAAAGAAAGAAAGAAAGAAAGAAAGAAAGAAAGAAAAAGAAATGAGAAAAGACAGACCAGAATTATTACTATTTGAGTTACCTTAAACTGCTATTATAGGGGAAATGTTAAAAATAGTACCATATTTAAAATGCATAAAGACAGAATATGATTTCCTAAACTTGGAAACTTAAAAATAAGTCTGTTAAGACACATGAAAAAATGTTCAAAATCATTAGCCAAAGGGAAATTCAAATCAAAACCACACTAAGATACCAACTTACGCCAGTTAGAATGGCAAAAATTGACAAGGCAAGAAACAACAATTGTTGGAGAGGATGTGGAGAAAGGGGGTCCCTCCTACATTGTTGGTGGGAATGCAAGTTGGTACAGCCACTCTGGAAAACAGTGTGGAGGTCCCTTAAAAAGTTAAAAATTGAGCTACCCTATGATCCAACCATTGCACTACTGGGTATTTACCCCAAAGATACAGACGTAGTGAAGAGAAGGGCCATATGCACCCCAATGTTCATAGCAGCATTGTCCACAATAGCTAAATCGTGGAAGGAACTGAGATGCCCTTCAACAGATGACTGGATTAAGAAGACGTGGTCCATATATACAATGGAATATTACTCAGCTATCAAAAAGAACGATTTCTCAACATTTGCTGCAACATGGACGGCACTGGAGGAGATAATGCTAAGTGAAATAAGTCAAGCAGAGAAAGACAATTATCATATGATTTCTCTCATCTATGGAACATAAGAACTAGGAAGATCGGTAGGGGAAGAAAGGGATAAAGAAAGGGGGGTAATCAGAAGGGGGAATGAAACATGAGAGACTATGGACTCTGAGACACAAACTGAGGGCTTCAGAGGGGAGGGGGTGGGGGAATGGGATAGACTGGTGATGGGTAGTAAGGAGGGCACGTATTGCATGGAGCACTGGGTGTTATACGCAACTAATGAATCATCGAACTTTACATCGGAAACCGGGGATGTACTGTATGGTGACTAACATAATATAATAAAAAAACATTATTATAAAATAAATAAATAAATAAGTAAATAAATAAAATAAAAATAAAAATAAGTCTGTTAAAAATAAATCATATAATGGTCACACAATGAATACCACGAGTGTGAAAGGTCTATTGAGCTCCATCCGATAGAACTTTCTGCAATGACATGAATGTTCTCTAGCTGTGCTGTCCAATATGGTATCTACTAGCCCATGTGTCTAGTCAGCACTTGAAATGGTACTAGTGCAACTGAGGACTTAAAGTTTTCATTTTATTTAATTTTAAATAACTTAAATTTAAATGGCCACACGTAGCTCGTGGCTACCATACTGGACAATGCCGCTCTCTAACTATGCGGCCACATAAATGAATCTCGCCAACAGAACACTGAGCCAAAGAAGTTAAACACAAAGGAGGATACCCTGTATGATTGCATTTCTGTAAAGTACAAAAACAGACAAAACTAAACGCTGCTGAGAATTCAGAATAGAGGTGAACTTCGGGGGAGAGAGTGACCAGGAGGGGACACAAGGGGACGTCTGGGGTAGTGTTTACTGGGCTGGGTGCAGGTGACCAAGATGTGTGTAAGTGGAGAAAATTCATCAAGCTGTACACTTGTGACTTACACACTTTCCTATGCGTACATTATACATCAGTAGAAGGTTCCAAAGAAATTAACCCGTTGGAGCTGAAAGAAAGAAAAAAAAAACAAAGGAGGTCATATCTACCTCTCCCAACTGTTCAAAGAGCAACGCAATGCTAAGTGTTATGTTACCCACATCTCTAGTGAAGAGAGTTTGCTACTTTCCAAAGAAAATTCAAAGTGCTCCAAAGCCACCTTTCCTGCCCTCGCGGGGACCACGGGGCAGCCCACGCCCTGCGTACCTTCTGCTCCTTCAGCTGCTGCTCCAGCTTCTGAAGCTCCTCCTTGCTCTTCTGCACGTACTGCTGGAGGGCCTTAATTTCTGTCTGCCTGCTGTCCATGTCCGTCTGAATCTGTCTGAGCTCTTTCTCTAGTTTTTCCTTCTTCCGAGACTCCCGTGAAGCTTCGTTCTGACGTTGCTGGATTTCTTGTTGGAACTAGGGGCACAGAAAGGACAGGGCGGAAAGAGATGAAGCCCATGCCAGGAGAAGCCGAGCTTCTCCCTTTCTCAGATCTTCTTTTTTCAGGGCAGTCACCTTGTAGTAGCCTTTCCCCTGCAGGACAGTCATCGTTGAACCCCAATGTTTAAACTTTTCAAGAATATTCTGTATTGCTTTTCAGAGCTTTAACACCAAACATCCACCCAGATGATGGGAACAAATCCACAAAGAATGGTGTAAAATCCAATGAAATATGGAAGCCTAGAATTCTAGAAGTTAAGCATGAAAAGAATTCAGAGAGAATTCATCCAATTCTCTATCAATAGGATCTAAATAAAATGTCACCAGCTACCCCAAATATGAAATTGTTTCACATGAGTCCTGGATATTACTAAACAAAGCATTACAGTTTTATCATGATGGCCAAAATCTATGAAAAATCTTTCTGTCGTCTCATGCTCAAAGGAGTCTCATGTTTTTCTCCTGGAGACTGCATGTGAGAATCATCTATTTGACTTCTGGATTTACATAAAAGAGTTCAAAACAGTGCTTACAAAGGAGAACAGCCAAGGCAACTACTGCCACCATCCCCACATGCAGGGCATCCTGGCCTCTACCAGGGACACCTTCCTAGGCCAAAACTGTAAGCAGTGCCCGGTCTTAGTGACTTCTCAGCCACAGACTGTTGAAAGGAAATGCACAAATCAAACTGCTCTTGCAAGAACAAACCAGAGAAACAAGCAGGACTGCGGATGCTTCGTTTGGGCACCAGGGGGTAAATCTAACAGAGGAACAAGATGGGAAGGACTTCTGGAAGTTAATGTTCTTTCATCTTGCCCTCCATGGCAGAGCAGACCTGACTGATGGCCTGCTCCGCCTCTTCCCTGCATCGCTCCGCATCGTGCTGCTGTTGAGTGGTCTGAGCTAAGGACTCTCGTAATTTCACCACTTCTGACAAGAGCTGGTCTCGCTCCTTGGTCACTTCTTCTTTGAACTTCAGTAAATCTCGGATACTGGAAAAGAAGAACACAGGAGTCAGACTAAAAGGCCATCGGCTCAGGAGTCCTTCTTATCACCCTCTGAGCTGGTGTTCATAGGCAAGACTTCAGGTCAAAGACTAACACGACTCAGGTGTGAAAGAGAAAGATTTTTATGCCCTGACCATGGACGTGGTCGCTGCTTGTGAGTTGTTAACGGAAAAAGAAGTTCCAATAATAATATACATAATATGACCCCTTTTCTTATCTTTAAATAATTACAGTGTCTGTATATATGTGTGTGCATGTGTTTTATAGGCATTTTTATAGAAGTGCAGAAAAGTTGATTGAAACTGGTAACTGGTTATCTCTGAAAAGTGGAATATAGGGTTGGAAGAATTGGAGGGATGATTTTTACTCCTTAGTTTCCACGCCTCTGTATTATTTGAATTTGTTACAGTAAGACTACATTGCTATCGTCAATTCTTGTAATTAACCCTAAGGAGATATTACTTTAAGAGATTATTTGGTTAATATATCCAGTGGAGGGCTATGATCACAGCCATAAACTCTAAAATGAAGTATAAACATAAGCAAATAATACACATTGCCAGTTTTCTATCCATTCACCCATAGAGATTAGTTTCTTCCAAAGGGATGCAACCCAGATAAAATGTTCCCAAGAACAAAATTTGGAAAATCATTCATGATGCCAGTTTTGAGAGAGTATGTGATAATATTTGTTGATTTGAATTGCAAACCAGTTACTTCCACATCTCAAAAACTATTACGTATGATTTGGCATGACTTTCTGCAGAATTAGTGTTTTGAAAGTAGAAAGACTATGTCTGCTCTGACCTGTGCAGCAGAGCTAAGGTCTACAGCAAGGCAGCTACATGAGACCCGAGAAAGCAGAGAACTTGCACTTGAGGCACTTGCCACGGACAGTCATCAACCGACTGTCAGAAGCACAGTAATCTGACAATGTTTTTTTTACCAGTATGTTGATAGAACATAACTATTTAATAAGGAACCTTCAAGCCCGCATTCTGCTTCTTTTCCGGAAACAAAACCTTGAATTCTAAGGTTACTATGAAGACAGCCACACCTAAGTGCACTGTTGAAGGTGAAATTCTGGCCTGGATAGTTTCTTCTCTTCCTCACCATGTTCCACCTGTTTCCTGGCCTAGAACCTGAGAAGGAGGAAGGATGGTGATGGGACTAATCATGGGAGTTGGGGGAGTTGGGGCAGAAGTTGGAAATCAGAGCAGAATGAGAATTAATACTCCCCCGTAACTGGGGCACCTGGGTGACTCAGTCAGTTAAGCATCTGACTTTGCGGGGGGCGGGGGTGCTGGGATCGAGCCCCACATCTGGCTCCATGCTCTGTAGGGAGTCTGCTTCCTCCTCTGCCTCTCCTTTTGCCCCTCTCCCCACTTGTGCCCTCTCTCTCTGTGTTTCTCTCAAATAAATAAATTAAAATCTTTAAAAAAAAATACTCCCCCTAACTGGTCAGTTCCCTCCCATTGCTAGTAGTTGCTCTGATGAGGCTTGACTTCTTTAATGAGAAAATGGAGCCCATTATTATGGACACTGCATCTATTGTTAGTTTTCCTAGTCCCTCCCCAACGCCTGCACTTAGAACCATCTCTCCACATTGGATAAATACACCTACAAAGCATGAGAAATCTAGACACCAGTTAGATATGGTCAAAAATGGCTAAGGAAGTGTGTGTGCTCACCCCGACTCATTACTTAATGCAAGGTTTCACATGACCTGCACAGTGCTAGAGTCCTAAAGGGAAGGTAAAGGTATCTTCCTTCAAGGAGCTCACGGCCTAATGGGTAACAAAGTGTATCAACAACTAATTTCAGTACAATGTGATCAGTGCCATACTTGAGATAGATGTTGGTTGCGTTCTATGGAAACAGAGAACAAGTGACTCTCATGCTTAGTCATTGGTTCTAGGGATGGGAAGGAGGTTGAAACAGAGATGCTGAGAGTGATGAAATTAAGACGGTGTTTGAGATAGGTCTCGAAGGGTGCATAGTTGCTTACTGTGTGGCAAAAGGAAGCAAAAGAATTCCTGGCATAGAAAACAGCATGTTCAAAGGTGTGGAGGCATAAGCAAGCATGGTGTTTCTGGACAAATCTAGTGAGGCTGACAGGCAGATCTATGCAGGACCCTGAAAGACAAGCTCAAGACGAGGCTGCATCCTTTGGGAATGGGAAGCTATTGAAGGTGTTTGGAACACGTACTGGAGATAGAAGCACACAGGTTCATGTTTCAGAAGTCTAAATCTGAGATGTGGAAGGTGGTGCAGAGGGGAGATGTCTCCTTGAAGGCAGGGAAACCAGTGAGCAGTCCATCACCAAACCCAGCAGAGAATGAGGGGCCCAAAGCAAGGCATTAGCGCTGCTAATAGCAAGCGGGGAAAGACAGAAGAGACGCTTAGAAGACAGAATCAACAAGACGAAGCTTTAAGGGATAACGGAGTGGCCTAGAACATGTTTCCTGGCCTAGAACCTGAGAAGGAAGAAGGATGGTGATGGGGCTAATCATGGGAGTTGGGGAAGAAGCTGGAAATCAGAGCGGAAAAGCAGCCAGTCCCAGTCCACAAAAGTTTGAAAGAAACCTAAAATATTATACTCGTTTTCAGATAGTTCATATTTCCGCAGAGCCAGAAGTTTAATATAACCACAAATTAGGAGCTCTTGGGTACGGAGAAAGGGAAAATTAAAAACAAAAAAATAGCGATAGACGGAAAACGATCTCCAGGAAACCACAACAGGAGACTCTTGTATCACAAAGAACATTCAAGGTGACACTGCAAGCCCCGGGCCGTCTGCCGAAAAGGGGGCCTCCGCAAAAGCAAGTTCAACACCCATCAAGAAGTCATGACCTACTTGCTATCCTGGTCCATGGACAGTCCAGACCCCTGCTCCACTAGTTTGGTTAGGTTCACTATTTCCTCTTTCAGGGCAAGGATCGTCTCCTTGGCCTTCTGTTCTTTGTCATAGGCTGAGTCCACCATCTTCCAGGCCTTTTCGATTTCCTATATGGGCCACGGGACATTCGTGAGAAAAACAAAACTACGATCCAGATGCAAGATAAACTGAGCAAACAGAATAACGAAACAACTCCACTATAGCAGTCATTTATGGGGAAAGAAGGTTACATATTGTACATTATGCATCCCATTGATATTGACTTACTGAATTGCTCAACAGGAGCCAGTCAATACCCAACAGCAGCTTTAGGAGGAGTCCTGGCTCACATCCTACAGGGGCTGCTGTAACGAGAGGGATATTTCTAATAAAGATGTTAAGATACAGTTACAAAATTAAAAGGGAAAGTGTATGTGCTTTCCAAGTCCAGACATTTTTGGAGGAAAAAAAATAATGAGGAGTGGCCTTGGATGCAAGCCGTAAATGTGAAGGTCCTGATAGATTCCAAATTTAAAAACTGTTTTGTTCTCGGGTCCCAAGTAAGCAGTCCTGGGGGTAATGTCAGCTTTAGAACAATTCGTAGCAAAGTGGTCTTCGCTGTCACGTAATTGTATACAACAGCCTCGGTGATTCTCATTCCAGAAACCCACACCCAGTCCTTTTCTCATCAAATGCTCACAGGGGAAAAACAAAGCCCTTCGCTGGGAGTGGAAACAACTCACGCAGTTTGGGCTTTCTTACTGTTACGAAATGCAATGTGGAATCTTAGCATAAATACTTAAAAGGGAATTACAACCATTCAAATAAGTGACCAAAGCATAGTAAATGTTGCAACAGCCTTGAGTTTTACCCTGCTCCTCAATTTTTTTAGCAAAATTTTGTCCCTTGGAATGTGAGTCCTTTATACAGGTAAGAACCTATAAGCTCGAGGTGACAATATTCCACTTTCATGTTGACAAGTCATAAAATGAGCGGAAGAGAGGATTTCCATAAATTCGTGCTCACTATTACATTAGAAAGAGAGAAGGGTCTGGGGTAACTTTACATAATTTAGTGATTCAAAACAGTTATGGGGTATTTTTTTTGTAGCAAACGTAAGTACTATTTTCAGCAGAACAAATGAAGGATAGTTAAATGAAAATACGATTATATGAAGTTTTGTCCCGATCAATCACCAATTATATTTTAATCAGTTCATGACTTCCATTTCCAGTTTTTTAATTTACAATAAAAAAGGGGTTTTTTTCTCATCAGAAAATGAATTAAAGCCTTCTTTTATTGGTTTCTCGGCAAAAGAAGAAAATGACAATAGAGAGAAAATAGCACTTTAAAAAAGGTCGTTTCTAAGAAAACAGATGTCATCATTTGCACTGGTCTTGGAGATTCATTTAAATTGGGTGACGTTTCATTGTATGATATCAAGGGACTTATCTAAAAAGTTCATGAGTTATTTCTCATCACTAGGGTCTCAATTATAAATTAAAATCTCTTAACTTTTTATCACCCTGAGATCAACGAGGAACACTTACATTTTACCCTCAAAATAATGCAACACAGTTGAGAGTGAAAAAAATAAAGGGTAAAAAGGAGCCAAACTTCCTCAATATTCCCCAGACTGAATCCCTGGTTTCCCGTTAGGAGGAACTGGGAGGATTAAGGAGGAAGCAAGATCATGAAATTTACTATCTAGGAATTTTCAAGGTAATTTCTCCTAAAACAGTGGGAAAAGCAAAAATATGAAAATATCCTTTTAAAAAAATCCTTAACAAGCTATCATCATGAGATATTTAATTACTCATCTTGTATCAAACAAGACATACCGAGGTCCCTAATATTACATTTACTTACCTCTAACTCTTTTAGCTAACCTACTATTTCTTAGAAACCAAGCCAGTAAGGTTCTGCGTTATTTTCTGCATAGTGAAATTCACCCAGGCTAATTATTTCCTTTGAAAATGAACATTAGTCCCTAGGCTTAATGAATATATAAATCATGTAAATTTTTACTTAATAACTCATTTACTACCAGCCTAGAGCTGCCAATATAAGGAAAGAAAGACGTTTCAAATATAGGATGCGTTTATGGCCCCTCTGCCTCGGTTCGTTTCTACAAGATCACTGACCTTCTTCAGGGAGGCAATGGTGGTCTGATCATCCTGGGAGAGCTTCAGGGCAGTGGCGACCTTCGCGGAATTAACCACAATCTCTGCATTTAGCTCCCTGCATTTGGCCATCAGACGCTTTTCATTGTCATAAGACTTCTTCATGACAGCATGAAGCTTCTCATATTCGATTCTAAATTTCTCCAGACTTTTGTCTCCTGAAAGTTCATTGAGAACCTCCTGAAAATCCCTTTCGATTTCTTCAAATGCAGTTTCTTCCAGGGCTAGTTTCTCACTCTTTTCCTGTACAAACGAGCAGGGAGAGGAATGAGTATTGCAACATGTACACCATTACTATTCGGGGATTATTAGCTATTATTAGCTATGAAGGTGAGACCTTCACCGAAGCAAAATAAAGGCCACTGACAAAACTACATGATGGAAAGACATCTTGTTCATCCCCTGATGCATGTATAATGTACACATGTGTGTTAGGATAATAATATGTATAATATAATAACAATATATTATATATATGTACACAATAGTAATATTTCCTACCACGTGGTGTCAAAGAGCAGATTAAATAGGATCATTCATGTTAAACACTTGGCCACGTGCCTGGCAAACAGGAGGCACCCAATAAATTTTGATAGCTTTTATGACTATTCCAAGCCCTGATTTGTTTTCACTTCATTCTGCTTCTTACCGCCCCCAGGACTGCAGAGGAAAGCCATGGCATCTCATGGTCAGTTATAAGGAGATTTTGCTGTCGATACCTTGAAGTCTCACAGACTGACAATAAACCCCATCTGAAGTATGGAATAGTCTCCTAAAAGATATTCCATCGTTTTTATCTCTTAAAATAATTCGGTGAGGTCACCTCCACAGGTGTATTGAGACGCCCCCTGTGCCATGTTCATAGGCCTTCTCCAGATTCGCTTCCCATGCTCAGATGGACAACAAATTATTTTTTTTTTAAAGCCCAGACATACAGATGTAATTCAAACATATCTGGCTATGACTTAGATGAGAACCTGGGAGTCAGTTATACAAGAATTCTCATTTCTCTAGTGTTAAGGGTTGAATTTTTTCCCCACAAAGGTATGTTGAAGTTCTACCCCCCAGTACCTGTAGACATGACCTTGTTTGGAAGTAGAATCATTATATATAAAATCAGTTAACTTGAGGTCATATGGGAGTAGGGTGGGCCCTAAGCCAATAGGACTGGTGTCCTTATAAGAAGAGGGAAAGTTGTAACTGTGTAGTGATGGATGTCTAAACTTTTTCTGGTAATCATTTTGCAGTATGTATATATATATACACAATTATATACATCAAATCATTATGTTGTATACCTAAAATTAATACAATGTCACGTGTCAATTATATCTCAAAAAAAAAAAAAAGTAGGGGGTGGGACTTGGATAGGAACACCAACAGAGGAAATCACCACCCAAAGACGGACACAGGGATTAGACTGAGGCAGCTATAAGCCAAGGAAAGCTAAGGATAGCTAGCTACTGTCGGAAGCCAGGAAGAGGCAAGGAAGGATTTTACTTAGAGTCAGAGGAAGCACAGTCCCACCAATGCCCTGATTGCCGACTTCTAGCCTCCGGAACTGAGAGACGATAAATCTCGACTATTTAAGGCCATGGAAGTAAGGAATTGTTTTCAGACAATGGAAGTAAGGAATTTGATACCTGCCATAAAATGGATTCAACATTCTACAAGGGACCTATAGGAAGATGGAATTACACCCAGCAACAAGAATAAAAGCATATTTCCTAAAGGAGGTGGTATTTGAGCAGGCCCAGAAGGGAAAGCGAAATTTTCACAGGTGAACATGGAGAGAAAAGGTATGCCTGGCCCACAGCAAAGCCTGAACAAACGCTCAGGGCCCAGCAGTATCCAGGATTTGCGATTGGTTCTAAGAAGCTCACGTTGGCTAAAGTATAAGGAGTCCGACAGGGAGAAGGAAAGAGAAGACGAGACAGGGAGATAAGGACAGACTGGAGGCCTTCAGTGGAATTCTAGGGGCTATGAAGCGGATTAATCTGTAGGCCATGCAGACCCACTCAAGACTTCGGAACTGAGAAGGTCTGAAAGGCCTTATTTAGGTATGCAACATGACGCTTCGATAGTCTACCCCGAAAAGAGCTTCAACATCAACACCCCATCGCTAATCAAAGAAATCAACTGAGATGATTTCTCTAATCCCCCAAAGAAAGTAAAATTTAAATTCACCCTGCAGATTTAGGGTAAGCAATCTCGTTTACCTTCCGCCTTGACAAGCCTGTCTTGCCCAATATAGAGAAAGTCTACATATTTTTGGTTTTCCAAAACACTCGTACTGCTGATTTCCAAAGATGGCACCCAAGCAAAAGAACCCGCATCTTAAAATAGATGCGGAGTAGCAAGTATATCTATAACATTTTCTATAACAACATTGGTACTAATGTTAAACTCAACAGAGGTTTCCTTCCCGACTAAAAGCAGCTTATTGCCAACATCACAATATAGCAATTCCACCAAGGAGAGAAAAATCGTATTAAGAAAACACGGTGCTGCTGCTGCCCTGTGTTTTCCCCTTGTTAATGCTAAACATGAGCACACAGCAAGATGCAGCAAGGCAACGTTCTCGGTTCCAGCCCTTTCGACGGTGCTCATGTCAACGCTTGATCACTAGCCTAAAGATTTGTTTGCAGACTAGGTTTTCCCTGTACACCTGGCACTTAGCACAGGAATGGGAAAATATCAAAGAAAGCAAAGTTTTTAATAAGAACTTTTATAAACAGATTTGTTCATATTGTCATTTTAAAAATACATGGCCACTAAAAGCACGGCAAAAATAGTCTCTGAGCTCGGACTAATAAGCAGTTGGTGTCTGCTCCGTCAGAGCATATAATGGTATCTATTTTGCAAGTACCATTTCGACATGAACAAGTCAGAAAGGAACTGTGATGTTCCTTCATTCAACACCTATCCTGTGAGCGTTTACTATCTGCCAGGCACTGCTCTGGGCACGGGGAATACCAATCAGTGAGAGAAGGACAAGGAAAAGGGACAGGAGAGCTGCCGTGATAAATGAGGCCAGAGTGTTAATGGAGACTTGTGGAAGCAGAGGTGAGGAAAACCTGGCTGACATCGAGTGAGAAGAAAAATAGAAGAAGGGAAGAAATGAGAGGAGATCATGAAGGGGAAGGAACCGGGAAATAATCTGTTCATGGTGTTAGTATCTGGGGTTTATGTGTGGAGAATGAAGAATGAAATGAACCAAGATGACCGGCGAGGGAGAAAAGGAGGGAATGCTCAAAAGCAAATAAAGGGACAAATAAAGGAGAGCTGGAAGGAACAGGAGGAGGAGATGGGGAGGAAAGGGACATGAACGAGCTAGGGTAACAGGGTATGGTGGCCACCGCTGTGTGGATGTGAGAGGAACACGAGCGTGAGGAGCCCAGGAGTGAAGAGGAGGAGAGTGGGAAGGGGGTTGCATGCTAAGGAAGGAGGGAGCTTTGCCCACAGGATGATGGAGTTTATAAGGGGAGACTAGATGTGGAGGAGAAGACGGAATGATGAGGGATGTGAATGGTGTAGAGGAGATAGAAGGAAGTAGAACAGAATGAGAGTGTGATGGTGATGAGAGAAGAGGGGACCAGGCTTCCGGTGGGTACACAATCTGCAAGGGTGCACAGGGCCTCTTGCTCAATAAACCTCACGCTTGGTTTAATACTCTGCTGTCTCGTTTCGAAATTCTTAATCATTTGTGAACAAGGAGCTCTGCATTTTCATTTTTCATTGAGTCCCACCAATTATGTAGCTGACCCTGGTTGAGACTGACCCTGTGACAGGTGAGATGAGGGAGGACTCTGATGGGACGATGGAGGAATGGGGTAGGACCATGATGAATGGGGACTGTGACTAGCAAGTGATGACAGGGACTCGAGGTTGTCCAAATTACAAATGAGGGGGCTAATGGACAAAGGGTCAATAAAGGACTGCAGAAATGACCCCTCATCAGTGAGGCTGAAGATGGGGTATACTGCAAAGAGGGGGAGTGAATGACGCTACAAGATTTTAACACAGTGATCAATGACAGGACATTGGTGGTGGGTGAAGAGCTTAAAGGAGATGTGTCACAGCAGGTGATCTGATGATAGGGAATCATGGTGTGACAGGTGGACAAGGATCAATGAATAAGGGTGACAGTGGGTATCTATGAAGCCTTCCTCCAGGTCCCCCCAGTCAGTGAGACATCAATATTTCTTCGTGTCTCTCCTGTGGTATCACCTTATGGCTCAAAATCTAGGTGTGGGTGCCTGTCATGTGTGAGTCTGGGAACTCATGAATTTCATACTATGTTTAACACAGAGCCAGTTTTAAGAGTGGGGGCGGGGTGTGTCTACCCAATTGAAGAAGAGACTCCTGTCTCTCTCCTGGTAAAGGGGTCAGAACCAACGAGACAGAGGAATGGGGTGAGGCTGCAGGTGAGGACAGGATGTTGATGGAGGAAATGTCGGAATCAATGGATGTGACAGGGGATAAGTCAACGGTAGGAGAGGGACTAAGGGGAGGAGTCGAGCGAGAGACGATAGAAAGAGGGGCACTGACTCCTGACCTCGGCCATCCTGACGCTTTCTGGGGGTAGCCTCAGAGGCTGCTGTGGTGATCGCGGAAACTGGGCCCGAGTCTGAGGAAGGGGCTGTGCACTCCCCCCAGCGTCTAAAAGGGCGCCACTTTATTTGTATCCAGCGCAGCGGGCAGAAACCCAGCGCTCTGCGCGTCCTCCCGTCGCCTGGCAACCGCCACGCCCTCTAGGGAAACAGGCGGATGACCTAAAGGGGCGGAGCCTCTGGGGCGGGCGCCTGGGCAGTGTCCCTTAGAGGCATATGCAAATTATCCTGAATGGGGCGGGACCAAGGAGGCGAAGGGGCGGGGCCTCTAAGAGGCTAGGCGGAATCCCAAGGTGCGTGCAAGAGGCTCCAGGAGAGAGGGCGGTGGGGCAGAGCCCGGAGGCATCTAGGGCCAGCCCAGGACTAAAGCTTAGATGGAAATGTGCATCAGAGGTTTCTGGAAGGACCGGCAGACACCGTCTGCTCTCTGTGACAAAGGTTTGGTCGCGGGAACAAGAAATAATCTCAGTTCGAGTCAATTCAACTCTAATGAAGCAGCTACGGTACGCAAGACACGGAGGGGAAAGTAAGGTAGAGAAAACACAGACCCTGCCTTCAAAGGGTTTAGTCACTAGTGGTGAGAAAAATAGGGTGCAGCGCTCGAAGCACCCTGGGAAAACGAATGTGGAACCACACTTTAAAAAGCTACCTTTCATCTGGGGCTCCTCTCTCATGACCGTTTCTTCTCCCTCTCCCCCTCTTCCACCATCCCCTTTAGCCTTCAGGTACAGAGTGCTGGAGTAAACAACTCGCTTCCTGAAACGTGCGAGACCCCTCTCTTGTATTATCTTTTCCCTTTATCCCCATCCTTACTCCTACCTCTCCTCAGTCCCATAGCCATTCAGGCTACTGTGCATGGATATGTATTTTTGAAAAGTATATACACTTTTATTAGTGTGTTTTTTAAATGTTTGATAATGATATTGGACTTAGGGATCACCTTATTTTCTACTTTTTTTCACTCCATATTCTTTTTCCAGATCTGTCCTTTTGCAGTTGGCATTGCAACCCTAGTTCATCACTTCTGATTTCTGCATAACCTTCCATATTGGGCATCCACACACGTAACTTCCATTCCCCAAACAGATACCAAGGCTACCTCTACCTCTCCAATACCACAAACAATGCAGGCATAATCATCCTTGTCCCTGATCCTTTATGGACCCATGTGCAATTCCTAAGAAATACATGCCTCAAATGAGACTGTAAAGTTACAGGGGATGCACAGGGCCATCGCATTGGGTTATGCAACTTGTCCTGTACAAACACATCCAGCCACAGGGCATGTGGGGGCTGGAACACAGCCTCTACTCTTCCTTATGTCGTGTGCCCCGCTGAAGGAAGATGTGCCCTTTTCTTCCCACAAAAGCTCTCTTCCCTGGTTGTCATGAACCTAGAAGGCTATAACCATCCAGAAGGTAGCCTTTTTCAAATTCATCTGCCTAGTGGTGGACACTATTCTCCAATGGCACAAAGGTGCCTAGTCACCCGGAAGCAGCCCTGGGTACTTACCTTCACCCAGTACTGCTGGATTGCACCCCCGAATTGCTGCCCTATACTATGCTCCACTGCATAGTGCAAGGGTTTCTGTCCCCCACTCCCATCCTTGTCAGCTCATGGTAGTTTGTAGATTCATAAACACTCACAGTGTTTACTCAGTGCCAGATACTATCGTAAGTGCCTTGCATATACTACCTCGTCTAATTAGCCAATTTGATAGATTCTGTCAATTATCATGGAAGTAGTGTCAACATATTTTTGTTTTACTTTGCATCCCTCTGACTGCTAGTGAAATTGAACATTTCTTCATACATCTATAAACCACTTGAGCCTCCTTCTGTGAAGTGTCTATTTATAGCCTTGTCTATTTTTCAATTGCTCTTTTTCTTTTTGATTTGATTTGCAAGAGGTCTTTGTAAAGTCTGGACATTAATCTGCCTTCAAAAACTGGAAACTTTGCTTGTAATGTCCTTTGTAAGACAACAGTCCTTCATTTTGCAGCCCTTCATCTTTTTTCTTTCTTTCTTTCTTTTTCTTTTTTCTTTTCTTTTTTTTTTTACTTTTTCAAATGATTTAACAAGTCCTTCTCAACTCCCCCAAGGTCATAAAGGTCTCTGTCATTTTCTTCCATTAGTTTCATAATTTTATTTCTTAGCATTCAGTTCTAGAATCCATTTGGAGTTCACTTTTGCATATGGTGTGAGATAAGGATCCAGGTTTTTTTTTCTCAATGGAGTGAGCCCATTTTCAACATCTTGGTTCCCAAATACATATGGGTATGTTCTGAGCACTCTGGTTTGATCCTGTGCCATTACCACGCTGGTTCTGTAGCCAGTCATCATGATTGAAGGGCAAGTCCCCCACCCCTACTTCCGTCAAGACTGCACTGGCTTCTCATGAACCTCCATCACCCCATATAATTTTCAGGATGTTTTTCAAGTTCTTCATGAGAAATCTTATTTGGAACATTACTAAGTTTGTGAGTGAACTTGGAGAAAATCCACATTTGTACAATTATATCTCATTCATGAACAGAGGTTGTATATCTGGTAGACAAACATGACATAATATGGCTGAGGCATGATGTGCATGGAGGTGATGGGGGAGGTGGCAGATGAAGCTGGAGAAGCAGGCTGAACCAAACTGCAAGCCAAGCTAATTAGAATGAGGTGAACATAGGGCAGAAAACACGACTCAGGCTACTTTGTGTGTTTACAGGAGACCTGATCACACATTGGGACTATCAGGTTGTGGGACCACCGTGATCCAGAGAGATGCCATAACACTCCTGAAGGTACATAACAAAGACTAAGAGGGCCCTGGCCACCCATATTTTGTACTGGAGTCCATTGTGGTGCTATATGTCTTCCCATTTCCCAAGAATCCCCTGAAGGATTATTTTACAAGCAGATGACCTGTCAAGGTGACAGAAATTCAATCCAGAAAACACTTTTTTAAAGCACTGGCTACGTTGTAGGTACAAGACTGGCCACAGGAACCACAGCACTAACTATGGCAGAGTCACTGCCCTTTGCATTCACAATCTGGCTTTGGGAGAAAGAGAAAAAGGAAAATCTGCAATTAATTCTAACATTATACGATGGTCTAGATCATCTAGAACATGCCATGCCAATATTGAGCACAATGGGTGCTCTGTCAGTCTAGACACTGATGCCTGAGAGCATCACTTAAAATATAGGGACAAAAAGACCAGAACAAAGGAAATCAGAGATCCACGGGAAGTGGAAAGGAATATGACACCTTCAACTCACAGGAAAGAGATGTAGGTAGACATCAACTTGGATGGCTGAATGGATGAGAGGATGGGTGGTTGGACAAATTAATTTATGCTAATGAAAGAAAGTGCTTCATTTCCAATTTTCCAGATTACTGCTCCCCTTTGTTGTTGTAATAAAAAGGAGCACTAGGTGGCATCATACTACCAAAAGTCCTCACCTTTTAAAGTCTCAAGGAGAAACTCAGACTACCAAGATTGGGTCAGCCCATTTTAGACAAGAGTTGCTTTTATCAATTTCATTTCTCATTACATCCACTTAACTTAATTATTGAGCATCTACTATATGCCCAACCTATGCTGCATACTGTGGAGAATATAAAAGGAGCTGAAGAAAGGATCTCCTCCTCTGGGAGCTTAAGGAGAAGCAAAACATGTATGGCACCCCTCCCCCACACAAAAAAAATTTTAAAACAGTCCAAGGCTGGATGTCATAAGCACTGAAAGGAGAATGTCGGAATATAATATCCAGTGTAATCTGGCCCCTTTGATTTTCTGGTGCCTTCTCCCACAGCTCACTTCTTAGCCCAATGGCTTCTTTCAATTCCTTGTGTATGTCGTGTTCTTTCCCACTGCTTGGAGTTCACAGAGGCAGATCTTTCCCTCTGGTATACTCAACCCTTCCTCTTCACCTGGCTGACTCCCATCCACCCTTCCTTCAGACCTCACCTTCTCAGGGAGATCTTTTCTGACCAGCCCTCAGCACCAGATTACCTTTACAAGTACCATGTGTTCTATTTCTTGGACCCTCCCACAATGGTAATTAATCATGTATTCACAGAAATGGTTGCTTAATATCTGTCTTCTCTACCAGGCTATCAAACAACAAGAAGACAAGGATCATGTTATATTTTCTTCAGCCCCATCTCCATTGATGTTATAGGCTGAACCATATCCCCCTAAAATTCATATGTTGAAGCCCTAACCCTCACTTACTTCAGAATGTGACTATATTTGGAGATGGGGCCTTTAAAGAGGTGACTGAGTTAAAACAAGGCCATGAGGGTGGGCCTAAAATAATCTAAATTGTGTCCTTATCGAAAGAGGAAATTGGGACCACAAAGAGACACCGGGGATGCATGTACACAGGGGAAAGATAGAGTGAGAAGGCCATCTGCAACCACGGAGAGAAACCAGACCCACTGAGACCTTGACCCTGGTCTCCCAGCCTCCAGAACTGTGAGCAAGTAAGTTTCTTGTTGTTTAAGCCAACCAGTTGGTGGCACTTTATTATGGCAGCCCCAGCAAACTAATATAAATGGCCTTCCCTCCTCTCAGTTTATAACTATTAAGTGAATGTGTATCGAATGAGTTCTAAAATAAGGAAGAACAGTGAAGGATGGCATATGAGGAAAAGCTACACGGTAGACATGGCCCTTGAACTTCACCTTAAATGATACAGATGGATTAGAGACATGGAAGAAAATAGAAGGAATCCCAAGTATGGGAAGGAGCATTGGGCAGATAGCAAGGCAAGAACGCAAAAATCCTGCTACAGCGAGGACGGGGTCCCTCTCAGGAGCCAGTGGACACTAATGTTGATAACAAGGTGTGTGGGTGAATGCAGAGAAGTGGCTACAAACACAAAGACCAGGAACAGCCAAGGACACATCCCTTTGCTCTGCCAGATAACTTGAATACATTGTCATGAACTGTAACACCTCTGCAAAGCTCTTTGTTTAAACCTGGATGTAAGTGCCTCTCACGGTATCCTCCTAGGATTTCTAAGCTGTGTTATGACTCGTTAATAAGGACGGCGTTACATACATAGCGCTCACCTCCTCCATAGCACCCAGCGAGGATATAAAGTGAAACTCCAGAAAAGCAGAAAGAAACACTGAGATGTGGTCCTCCATGGAAATTCCCAGCCTGCAATGCAAAGCAACTGTGCCCTAAAGGAAACCTACTCCTCTAAGGGATCAGAGGGGTCCTGGAGGCAATTTAGGGGGGAGTCTGAGCAGCCCACAATCCCCTTCTCTGAAACTAGTAACTCCCACCAGGAAGTATGTACCTCCCAGAAGCCAAAATGTTGTAGATGGCCTTATCTGACTCCCTGCAGCCAGAGCTGAAAGGGCTGGGGTGGAGACCTGACCCACATGAGGTCAATTCCATTATTTTTCCTGGGGATCTATAATTGGGGTCAAGAGTTGCAAGCCACTCATTGCTGGGGCCTGGAACTGAGCACATGAAGCCCAGGAGAGGCAGAGAAAGGTAGGCTGCCTAGGGGGAAGAATAAAGCGAATTGAACATGGAGGGACACCCATGGGCCCAAGGGAAGAAGGGAGAGCCGGCAGAAGGGGACCTCCTTGGTGGCTGATGCCTCTTCAGAGCCTGGTAACAATCCTGGGAAGGCCGGGCAACACCTATGCTCTCGAGTGCTGCCAGATAGGACCTCCCAACAAATTCACCTCCTTTCTTTAAGCTAGATGGAGTTGGTGTCCATTGCTTACACTCCCGGAAAACCCCAAAGCCCTGACCAACACAAATCCTGTTTATGCAGGCGTTCTTGTGATGTTGCTTGAATTTACTGTCCATGAAATCTGAAAACTGTATTTGGGGCCCAAAACAGCAGGGCAGAAACTGCTCCAGTCATCACATCTAACATTTCTCCTGCAGGCTGTTGAGAAGATTAAAAGCCCACATGTTGCAGAAAATTGTTAGCATTTATCAGCCGACCCCCTGCTCACCTTGGATGGCAGAACAGAGCCCCAGCTGGCTGGTGCTCTCCAAAACGGTGCGGGCCATATTTTATTCCTTTAATCTGCTCCTAATCTACTTCACAGAACATTTGTTGAGCATTTGACATCGGTTCCCAAAGGGTCTCCATACAGACTTCCCTCTTGATACCGGAGGAGGCGACGCAGCTCGGGCAGATTCGTCAGGAAGACTGAAAGATTGGCCATGAGGTAGAAGCAGTGGGCGATCTCCCACCGCAGGCGATAATTTTCACCAGAAGGGGATGACAGTGCCACAACCACACTGTCGTCCAACCTGCCTTGCATTTTCTTGGCTTAACGGCAACTGCGCTTCCCCCAGTCAGATTACGTTTGGGTCTGACGGCTCATTCAGTGGGTGCTCTGGCGAGAGAGGCCAGGCCAAGATTGCAGTTTGATGCCTTCCAAGAGACAGTGAGGACTTACGCAAACGAACTGGCTAACCAGATTAGTTCAAAAGACTGAGGAGCTCCACACAACCTGTTCCCACCACAAGTGAATAATTAAATTGAATAAATAAATGAGTGAATAAATAATTAAAAAAAAAATCAAAGCACAAATCCCTTTGATGATGGGCCGATGCTCTTATGTCTGCTATTCCCTGAAGACACCCTATTTTCGAACACCTCTAGACTTCACATATGCTGGTCCCTTGTCAGGAATATCCTACGTCTCCTTCTTTGTCCAGTTGGCCTTTTCCAAGCTCAGCTCAGTGTCATCTCCTCCAGGAAGTCTTCCCTAGTTCGGTACTCCTCCTCTGTGTTGCTAGAAAACCCTCAGTGTCGCTGTCAGTACACAATATTGTAACCGTGTGTTTATTTCTGTCTTTCCCACCAGACTCGAAGGACCAGTTTTTTCTTTAAATATATCTATGGTGCTGACCCAGAAGAGACAGTCAAAACAGAAAGTTTGATGAAGGAAGAAAAAACAGAATTCACTTATACACGCACGCACACAGCACTTACTTTCAGGAGTGCTTAGTGACTACGGGAAGTTAAAAGCCATTGGAACACAAACATTTGAGACCCTAAGGTGGTTAGCCAAAATCACCCCCAGGTACACCAGGCCCCCCCACAGAAGTATTCAGGATTACAGTAAAATCCATTTATCTCCTTCCTTTCTCTCTCCTTGATACAAGCGCCAAGGTTTGAGCCAAATGTTTTTTCTTACCCCCAGGGCCAGATGCACAGTAGGTACTCAATGGAAGTTGACGACTGGCTCCCCACAGCAGCAGACAGGCATCTATAAAATGAAACTATGTGTTATGTTAAAGGAATAAACTCTCCTTTCTACCCTGTGAGTAGGTTTCTTTCTTTCCAATCTCTGCTGCCAGATCTACTGAGTAATTTCAGCAGCAGAACAGGACTGCGGAGCACCTGCTGTGAACAGGTGTTCTCAGAGGCAACAATGGGAGGGAGGCAAAAAGCCCCGAGCCCCTCCTCCCCCCCCTTCCCCCACCCCCGCCAAGGCGCTTGAAACCCAGTTGAAGCTGAGCAGGACCATTCAAACCTCCAGGACGGCAGAGACCAGTCTAAACTGACATTGTATTTTTAGACTCTAGCACCAGAATCTGCCAGCTTTTCCTGTAAAGGACCAGATTAAGAAATACTGTGGGCTTCCTCGGCCACACGGCCTCTGCACTCAGCTCTCCTACTGTAGCGCGGAAGCCGGCGCAGACGGCACAGAAATGAATGGGCATGGTTCTGATCCAGTAAAACCTTACTTACAGAAACAGGTGGCGCTCCGGAGGTGGCCTGCCAGTCGTCGTTTGCCAACTCCTGATTTAGCACAACGCCTGGCATGTGGTAGGTGCTCAAATATTTATTGAATTAATGAGTGGGTAAATGAATAAGTGAAGGTGTAAAGGCAGGTTTTTTCCTAGGATTACAGCATAGTGATCTCAAGTCCCAGGGTACCATCTTTAGACATTAACTACAGGGAGAGCAATGAATACCCACTGACCGGAAACAAGTTTGACAGAAATTATCTGACAGTTTTCCCCACTCCACGTGCTGTGTGTGGTTGGAAATTTAACATCTATAAACCACTAACAGCTTTCATAACAGAGATGCGACTTAGAAGAGTGGTTTAAAGAAGCATTTTTGGGGGGCGCCTGGCTGGCTTAGTCAGCGGAGCGTGCGTGCGACTCTTGATCTTAGGGTTGTGGATTCAAGTGCCATGGTGGGTGTGGAGATTAATAAAGAATTTTAAAAAAATTCTTTTAAGTAGGCTCCATGCCCAGCGTGGAGCCCAATGCAGGGCTTGAACTCATGACCCTGAGATCAAGATCTGAGCTGAGATCAAGAGTCGGATGCTCAACCGACTGAGCCACGCAGGCGCCCCAAGAATAAAAATCTTAAAAAAAAAAAATTAAATTAAGAAGATTTTTTTCTCTGACTCTGGATCATGACTCATTAGTAAGTTGTGGCCTGCATTTTTATTTTCAAGAAGGGTAAGAGATGGGTAGAAAAAGAAGAGGGAACACATCAGAGTGTCTCACGGGTAGTAAGCATAAGGATTGTTTCTAGGGAATCTTTTATATGTGAGTATATTGGGTTCTGAGGTAAAAAACATTTTAACCTTTGTAATCTCATTCTTGGGGAAATTCCATGTCGTTGTACATTTGAAGGGGATTTACTTTGAACAGAAAGATATAGCATAGTAGTTGAGGTCAAGATTCTGGAGCCAAAGTGCCGGTTCAAATCCTGGCTCTGCCGCTTATTAGCTGTGTGACCTCAAACAAGTTACTTAGCCTCTCTGGGCCTCATTTTCTTCATCTGTTAAATGGGAATGCTAATGATACCTTCTGTGTGGGGTTATTACGAGAATTAAATGAGTTGTTATATGTAACGTGCTTAAAGCGATAGTATAACCACGTGCTGGAAGTTTTACCTACTGTGCCATCACCGAACAATAATGTGACCCTGACTGTGTGACCTAGTTTCTCTCGACTTCACTTTTATGGGTAAATAATCTCTAACCTGTTGGTTCCAAAATTCGTAGAAGAGGGAGCAATTCCCAGCACAGGCCTTGAAGAAAGAAAGAGCCAAATGTAAGTCATCTGTCCTGTTCAACAGACACATCTGAGGTCTCAGCAAAGCAGCCTGCTCCAGTGAAATGCTCCGTAAACCAACTTATTACCTCTTGAAACTGCACACAAAGGTGAATTCATGATGGCAAGAGACTGACCAAATCAAGGAAGATGCTCTTTTTTCCTCCATCCATCACCCTGTTCATGACTAGCGTTGGCTTCCCGTTTCTCCCTTTGTCGTGTATTTTATTCCACATACTGGGATAATCACAGCTGGGGGTCAACAGGAAATCTGTCCCCATGTTTGTTTGGGTTTATTTTGTTTTAATATTCTTGACTGTGAAGTACAGTGTGAGACCGCCCTACAGCTGGTCTGGTGTTGGTCACTAGTCACCTTTCACTGTGGAATTTGAAGTGACATCCAGCACCTGAGGTCATGAAAAGAATTCTATTTACCTTCACACACACACACACACACACACGAAACAAGCCAACAGAAAAACGGGCAAAGTTATAACCGACTATCTACAAATGAAGACATAAAAATGGCCAATAATCATGTTCCGTTCAGCCCTCGCTTGTATTTAAAGAAGTACACATCAACACATTGAGATATCTGTTTTACCTATAAAAGAAGCATACTAGAAGAACCTGGGTGGGTCAGTCAGTTAAGCATCAGACTCTTGATTTCGGCAAGGGTCATGATCTCAGGGTCATGAGATTGAGCCCTGCATGGGGCTCCAAGCTCAGCATGGAGTCTGGTTGAGATTCTTCCCCTCTCCCTATGTGCTCTCTCTCTCTCTCTCTCAAATAAATAAGTAAATAAAATCTTTTTCTAAAAAGAAGTTTATTTCAAAAAAAAAAAAAAAAAGAACCACCCTAGTTGAAGTTAGGAAATAGCCAGGGCTGGAAAGGATATGGGGAAACAATCATTCTCATACTTATCAGTGAGTCTAAATTGGTGAAAACAGCTTTGGAGGATGCTTTTGTAATATGTACATCACCTCTGACCAGACCCAAAGCTGTCAAAGCATTCAACCCAAGCAGCCATCTATATACAGACTTCTCATTTGAGAAAAATAAATCCATTTGTTTAAGTCTCTTGTAGTCTCAAACATATACAAAATTATAGTCAGGTATTCTATTACTTACAACCAATCACACTCCAAATTGACGAGTTAAAAAAAAGAAAAAGAGGTGAAAGAAGACGTCCTTATCTGGCATTCACTTGAACAGGACGTTTCTAGTATTTTCCCATTAAGCATGATACTAGTTCTGGGGCTGAACTTCACCCCTGACTTTTATCATGCTACAGAAGTGTTTAATTGTATTTTGATATACTGCTGGAATTCTGAAATATTTTCATTAGGATTTCTGATAGAGTATTTGTAAATGAGATTAACATGTCACTTCTCTTTATTCCCTCCCTTCTTTAAAGATTTTATTTATTTATTCATTTGAGAGATCGAGCAGAGAGAGGGGCAGAGAGAGAGGGAGAGGGAGGCAGAAAAGCAGACTCCCCACTGAGTGTCCATCTCAGGACCCCGAGATCATGACCTGAGACAAAACCAAGAGTCAGACACTTAACCGATTGAGCCACCCGGGTGCCCCTTCCCCTTTTTAATGAGTTATTGTTATTGGACTATTTTGACTATTATTACTGCTTATTAAGAAAAGAATTTCAACCATTGAGTTTTTTTGAGTGTCAATGACTAAACTTTTTATTTCTATATATTGTATTTGTACTTTTCAAATTTGCCCATTTTTTCATAGTGTTATTTCTATCGTTTTTTTTTATCATTTTATCTTTGTAATTATTTTGAACTATAACTATCTTATAGGCTGTTTCAAATTGCGCTGTTGTATCGAGTTCTTAAGAGGCTAATTCTCTTGTTTATTATACCTACCAATCCCATCCCTCATGTGGTTTGTCCCCTAGTTTATAATTTCTTATTATAAGTTCATCTTCAGTGGGCATTGTTTATGCTGCGAGAGAGCAGAAGAAACACCTGGGTTTCTCAATCACTTCTGACAGGACCAAGGAGAGTCATCACTTTGGAAACAGCTTTGATATTTTATGTTGACTTCAGGATTCCCTCACCACACCGGTTGTGTAAATTGGGGCCTCACACCTATGCGTGCCATAGCCAGGCTAGTGGTTTCCATTTCTATAGCAGACAACTTCGGTTCATCCAGAGCCCCAGACAAACCACAAAGTTCCTTGCTGGGATCCTGGACAAGTGGGAGAGTTCTTTTCTCCATCCTTTAGTCCCTAAGCTCCTTGGTAGGGTCCCAGTTGTGGGCAGGGGTCCCCAGTCCAGATCTCTGCCTTTCTAGAACCCAAGGCCTGAGTGAGTCCTCACCTCCAGTCAGCCTTTGGGCTTATTTAAAATAAGACAACTCGGGGCGCCTGGGTGGCACAGCGGTTAAGCGTCTGCCTTCGGCTCAGGGCGTGATCCCAGTGATCTGGGATCGAGCCCCACATCAGGCTCTTCTGCTATGAGCCTGCTTCTTCCTCTCCCACTCCCCCTGCTTGTGTTCCCTCTCTCGCTGGCTGTCTCTATCTCTGTCGAATAAATAAATAAAATCTTTAAAAATAAAATAAGACAACTCTCCCGAGGTGCTTCTGAGTTCTATCTTCTTGCCTCACCCCTAGAGCTCCCCCTTTCTTCCTTTCAATCATCGCTACCTTTTTTTTCAGCTGTTCTGTGTTTGAAGCAGAGGGTCCCTAACTTCTTGGTCCCTCCTGCTCCCAGAAGCTGAATCTTTGTTCCTTCCTGTCTTCTAAAAACACTTTCTAGAGTAAGCACAAGGCACTGTGGAAACTACGTGGCGGCGAGGCGGATTCTAACCAAGGCATGGTAATTCAAGGAAGAGTTCCTGGAAGAGAAATTGCCTATTTTGAAGACCTTAGCCAGGCCAGAAAAAAGTGTGTGTGCATGGGGTGACAGGTTAGAGAAAGAGGTGGATGTCGGTTGCAGGCAGAAGAAAGAGCACATGTGCATATCTACAGGGTAGGGGCAGGGAACAAAGCCCATATCACATTCTGAGAAGCACAAGTTCCAAGAACCGCAAGGACTTCGGTGTGGAACGTGTAGTGAGATATGAACTTGGTGAGACAAGTCTAGGAGGATTCATGAACGGCCTGTGTGCCAGGTTACATAGTGAACTTTGCGCTGAGAGCAGAGAGGAGCCAATGCAGGACACACCAGGACACAAAGAGTGAAATCAAGTTTAAAGGAAAGACAAACCTAATAAATGTTCCTTATATAAATAAATATACACAGCTGAAATTGCTGAAACGACTTTGCTCGCAGAATGACAATCCCAGAGGACATTTCAGTACTAACCTTCACATTCCAGCATACAGAACCCTGAACTCTTACCCCAAGGATTATAAGCCAGTGTAGGGGTGCTTAGGGCAGTGTCCCTACCCTCCAAGAATTTCTTCTGCCTGCTTTGGGGAGAATGACAGACGTTTGGCATTTGTTTTGCAGACATTTTGGCAATACACAGCTCTTTCACAAATGTTTCCCTAGATCGCTCAGTCAAGAAGGAAGAATTTCCTCTGCCCGTTAAGGTCCTTCTACTAGCAAGACCAAGAATCAAACTGCCATGAGATAGATTTTTTTAACAGGAGAAAATCAAATTTAGGTTCCTCTATAAGGGGAACCCATATAGATGCGGAAATTCCAAAGACAGTGAGGCGACAGGAGGTAATGTGAGCTGAGGAGCGGGGTAGGGGCCTGAGGATACAAAGGGGAGAAAGACCCGTCACCAGACGTGGAAAGGAGAAGTCTGGAAAATGAAACTTGCCTTATTATGCAGAGAAGCTTCTTAGGTAAAGAGGAATCTGTTAATAGCTCTCTTCCTAGTGCAGGCAGGCGGTTGAGGGGGTGAAGAGCTTTTCCTGAATCTGCCGGGGCTTGATTGCTTTTAACTCAAAATAACGTTCCTGCCAAATTGGCCCATCTTGGGGCAGCCTGCCCTTGGCCCCTACAAGCCCATTCCCCATCCCTCCCCACCCGCCCCCAAAACTCTGCCATCTGTCCCTGATGTAAGGAAAGCTCTATGAGCAACAGCAGAAGCTTGAAAACGAGTAACCTGGGCCAAGGGCCAGGGGGGTCTATTTTTAGCACTTTGTCTCACCGCCTGTTTATCTGTGAGACTCAGCCTAATGTCTTCCAGGCGAGTGTTAAAGTTATTTGGCCGGCTCCGAGAGGAAGGGAAATAGGTGAACTAAGACCCAACAGCAGCAGCAATGGTGATAACCATTTGGACAGTGTGTTCTCATAATTTCCCCAAGGCGCCCTCTGTGGCGTGTGACTCCCCCAAACCCTCTTCATGCAGCCTTTTTTCAAACCGTTGCCGGCCACTTCTACTGGCTGTGACATTGCAGCAGCTCACCAGTGGAAAAGAATACGTTATGGACTTCATAACCCATTAAGGACCACCAGGGTGGCGCGGCCGCTGTCCCACGCACAACGGTAAACAAGCTTTGGGTCCTACAGCGCCCTCTACAGATGGAAGCGGGCAGTCACCATGCTCCTTTGTGCCGGGTTACTCGGGGAGAAAAACAACGAAGCATTGGCTTCTCGTTCAATTTGCTGAGTTATTTTAATCCATTCAAGCCGCAAAAAAAGAAAAGGGCCGGCGTCGCGTCTCGATTTATATTTCCCTCCCGAAGACAAAAGAGGTGGCCCCTGGAATTCCGCCGCTCGTAAAACGCGCCGCGGGAAAACGCACCGCCGACTGGCGGTGATTTAACCCCTTCCATTCCGCCGGCCCACACCGACTTTTAAGGGCGTCCTCCCCGACTCCCCGTACGCCCGCACTAGTTGACTCCGGTGGCCGGAGCCCGACTCGCTCGGTCACCCTCCAGTTCTGCTCGCCCCTCTGGAGTTTCGGGGGGTCAATGGGCCGACCTCTGCGGCGGCCCCGGCTCCGGGCCCCCGCAACCCGCCTGGTCCTCCTTAAGAAGCTTCCGCCGCCCGGAGTAGAGGCGGGTGTTTTGTTCTTATAAGGAGGAAAAAGTTTCTGTGACATCCAGGAAATGAGTAACTCCGCAGCCTTTAGGGCCGCGCTGATGGAGGCCCGAAGGCAGGAGCCGGCCGGGGTGTCGCCGCCCCCGTCCCCCTAAGTGCCGGGCTGGACGCTCGGCCGAAGCCGCCCGCGAACCGCGGCCTCCGGGCCCTGGGGACCCGTGCGCGCAGCCGGTCTGGCGCGGTCCCTGCCAAGACCGGGAGCCGGACGTAGGCCAGTGTAAGTCCCGGTGCGTCCAGCTCGCGTGGTGTGGGAAGAGGAGCGCGGGGCGGGGGGACCGCGGGTAGGCGGCGCTGCGCCCGCGGTCTGGCCGCGGAGCGGGGTCCCGGGGGGCGCGGGCGGCTGCTCCGCCCGGGGTTGGGCTGCCTGGGGAGCCCCGGCTGCGTGGTCTTTGGAGGCGCGCGAGTCCTGCGCCCCCGTGTCTCCGCTCCAGCCCCGGGCGCGGACCCCGGGGGCACCTCGCTGCAGCCCCGCGCGGCGGGCAGCTCCTCCTCGGGGCGCCTGGAGCGGGGCCGCGACGTTGTGCCCGGTGCCCCGACGATACGTTACTTCTGACCGTCGGAGCGGAGTGCCGGGGCAGAAAGACAGGCCAGGTCACCGGCCCTTTGGCCAGCCTCCTTCCCCTCCTGGAAGGAGGCAGGAGGAGTGCAGCGTGTTTTTTCTCGGTTTTAGGTAGTGAAGGTAGGGGGTTATGGGGGCCGGATGAAGCCTCCACAGCTTCCTCTTTCGGGACTATTAGTGGAGGAGACCCCACGCTGTGCAGAACTTTCTCTTGCGGATTCAAATAGTCTCTGCCGTCTGACCCTTAACCCATCCGCACCCCTCCCCAGTTGTCTCTAGCTTTCTGCTTCCAGGTGAAGGGACTCAGAAGCCCCGAGGCCAGGCTTCCCATCCGAAACGCTCCTCTTTAAAAACCAACCAGGAAGGGAAAATATTTCACTGAGCCACTCAGGGACCGCACGTTGCCATTCTCATCCTCTGCCTGGTTTGAGAAGGCAACACCTTCAAAACAAAAGAGCTCCAGATAGTGGCAGATCCGAGACCCCGGTCCTTGGGATCCAAATCAGTTTGAGAATCCTGTTCTGTTCTCTTGTTACTCTTCTGGTTTTGACTCAGGGCCCTTCCCTTTTACAAACCAGTTCTGCCTCGGAGAGGCTGCCAGGTTAAGCTGATCTGAGGCTGGTGTAGTCACAGGTCCAGGTTAGCTGTGAAAATGGCATGGCAGACACAGGTAGAATTGCTGCCGTTCATGTCTTTATTAATAACATAATGGGCTGTGCTCTGGAGTCATCCTTCCAGCCTACGTGCCTAAGTGGCTTTCATTGTTTGCTAATTCCCTATGCCTGCTGCTGCTCGGGGCCATTCTGCCCTCGTATTTTCCACTTGTGGGTAACCATAAAGCGGTTATACTGACTCTCTGCTCGCTCCCTGGGTGGATGGAAAGGCTTTTGTTCAAATGCCATACCCTAGCTCCATAATTTTCAAAGATGCGGCAATTTCAAGCTCTGGCTTTCAGGGGACAAGGATCTGAACTTTTAACCCGATGCCATCATCCCAGAAGTTGTCACCTTACCAGGAATGGCCCCCAGCTCCTGTGGTGCTCAAAGGGAAACAAAGAAGAGGGTGTGGGGGTGAACTTTTTATCTGGGGACAGTGATAGGGAAGAACTTCTGGTAGAGGCTTCTGGCAAAATTGCCCACCTGAGAAAGTACTGTCTGGGAGAAAACTGGCTTTGGGGATGCCGGGGTGCCTCAGTGGGTTAAGCCTCTGCCTTCAGCTCAGGTCATGATCCCAGGGCCCTGGGATTGAGCCCCAGTCAGGCTCTCTGCTCCCAGGGAGCCTGCTTCTCCCTGTCCCTATGCCCCTCCCCCTGCTTGTGCTCTCTCACGTGCGTGCTCTCTCTCTCTCTCTCTCTCTCTCTCAAATAAATAAAATCTTAAAACTGTTTTGTATTTTTCCCTTCTTGAACCCCTGGGGTCAATAAAGAGAAGGTGGGGGATTCTGTCTGATGGAGGAGGTACGCATCTCAGTGGGAGGCAGTGACCAGCAGAGCCCCTGGAAGGGTAGTGTTGGGCCCCTGGAGTGCATGCGCTCAGTGCTCCATGCCATCTCTTGGAAGGGACAGCACTGCCAAAGGAAACTGGTCCAGAGGAGAGGGGATGGCAGGGCAAAGGGGCTCTGCAAAGTGCGTCTTGTGAGGGAGAAGGAAGTGAACCGGCAACATTTGTCTCCGGGATGAGAAGCCGAGGGGGCTGAGGCTGTGGCCTTCAGGAATCTCCAGCACTGGCACTTGAGAAAAGGAGAAGACTTGCTCTAACTTCAGAGACTCACTGATTAGGAGAGACAGGGAGACAGGTCTTACTCAGAAGTAAGCAGTAACTCGCCAACAACTAGAACTCCTCACTGGGTAATGCACTGCCCATGCCTGTCACCAGAGATAGCTGGCCATCAGCCATTATGAAGGAGAGACTCCCTTCAGAGGCCAAAACTGTGGCTCCATATTTGGGGCCGAGAAGTCCCCTCAGTAGGGATGAGGTAGTAGTGGAGCTTGTGGGGTTTTAATAGAGAAGCGTCCTAGAGTGCTGGGGAGCTGAGGAGCAGCACCTTATTGCTGGGGAGAGGGATGTATCCGAGAATGCCAAGGGATGTTAATAATAACCACCAAAGCTGTTGCTAGTATATTCCGCTCCTGGTGTGAATTACAATAAGATGTACCTCGCTGCAAGGGGATGGCGCCTTGGTGACATTTAGGGTACCACCTTGGGGCCTCATCTTAATGGACTTGGCCGAGGCACATAGCTGGATAAGTACATGGGAGCTGGATTCATCCTCACCATACCCTGGCCAGGTGTTCTTGAGCAGTATACCACCTGTGCAACCATACATAGCAGCCCTGATAACCAGCCACTATTGAGGGCTTAACATTTATTTGCCAGGCTTTTTTTCCCCCCCAAAACCACCTTCCTTTCATTAAGTCATTTAATTTTCATAGTAGTCCTATGAGGTAGGCACTGTTATCCCCAAATAGATGAGGAAACTAAGGCACAGAGCAGTGAAGTATTCAGGAGTCTGGAAGCTGAGTCCCAGTCACTGAACGTTCACAGAACAAGAAACAAGCTTAAAAAGCTAGTTCGGGGGCGCCTGGGTGGCTCAGTTGGTTGAGCACCCGACTCTCGGTTTTGGCTCAGCTCGTGATCTCAGGAGTCGTGGGATCTGCCCAGTGCCAGGCTCCACGCTCAGGGGGAGTCTGCTTGGGAGCTTGGGATCCTCTCCTCTCTCTCCCTCTGCGCCTCCCACCCCTCACACGCTCTCTCTTGTTCACGCGCTCTCTCTCTCTTTCTCTCATGAGTGGATACATCTTAAAAAAAAAAAAAAAGTTAGTTTGGTTGGGGGCCCTTGTGGGAAGAAGGAAAGAGCAATTGCTTTTTTCTTTGTCCAAGGAAGAAATACCCACTCTCTGCTCAGATGGAGAAAAGATGGAAAACTCATCTGGCAGCAGAAAGGCAAGGAAAGAAAGAGCACTCTTGGCCTTGACAGCTCATGGGAGGCGTGGCCCAAGTATCAACTGACTTTTCTCTTTAATTGCTGGGCAGTGTGAGGTGGCAAATCCAGTTTGGGGCCTGACATGAGGGTGATGAGTAAGTGCCACCTGTATGTGGTGCAGAGGGAAAAGGCCACAGCTACACGGGGCCCCTGACCTAGGCAGGAAATGCCCCCAGGAGTGGAACGAGGTGGCGAGTGTCCAAACATGCTGTTCTAGCACTTCCCACCCCCCAGTCCCCATCTGTTCCCTCTTCCCTTCCCTGTCCAGGCCCTATTCACCTGCAAATGCCTTTCCCAAGCTTGTTCAGGAAATCTTTCCCCAAATTCCATTTCACACCCTCATATATCACTTATTTTCCACACCGTACATTTTAGCACTTAGGTAGCTGAAATGAAGCATGTTACTACATACTGTCTACAGACAGCAGTTTAAACAAACTAGCTTCTCATCCAGTGAGGGTGCCTCACAGTCTCTTGGGAAGGATCAGCTGGTACCCAGCAGATTTCGCATAAAGGTGGTATTTATGTGGATCATGTCACCTGTCCCAAGTCTAGCTCTTAGCTGTGCCTACTCAGAAATCCCATCTCCACAATTTTCCGAGTGGTTTGGTCTTGGACTACTGAGTCACCTCTAGAAGATCCCGGAAGTGGGTGTGCAAATTAGAATGCTAGTTTATTAATTTGGAAGACTTAATGACCATCACCATCACGCAGACTAGATAGTATCTGGTCCCTGCGTCCTGGGCGAGCCACATGGGAATCCAAAGATCAGCTCGTGCTTAGCAAAGCAGGAAATGGAGGGAGGGGGATGCCTAATAACACGGGACTCTCTTGACTTCCATGGACCTCTGATCAGTGGAGAGACACCTGCCAGGTAGACCAGTACTCCAGTCAGCCTGGCTGTGTAGGTCTCCTTGGCCAGTGTCTCAGGGGCAGTGTTTACCTGATAGGATTTCTCCATTTCCTCTTGCATAATTTAGCTATTTTTATTTTACTTACTTAATTTGTTTAGTGCTTTATAAGCTTTAGCTCCCAGCTACATAGAGTTTCATTTGCATAAGTTAACCACTATACAGCTCCAGGGTTGGAGGCCAGGACGAAGGGGTAAATGCTGTATGCAAATTAAGAGGATTTGGTCAGGTGGCCTGGATGGGTCAACAGTAAGCCAAGCACAGAGCAAAGAAACATGGTCCCTAATCAGCACAGATGCTTGGGGAAGTGGAAGAGCCCAGACTGGCCACTTAGGGCAGCCCCTGTGCGAGCATGGGTGTGAAGCAGTACTAAGGCACTGCTCGCCTTGGCTGCCTCGGGTCAGCTGGCCTGCCCAGATGGCCTCTCGGGATTTAAAGGGCTCTCTGTGAGCTCTGTCTGGCCCCGCATGGCTCATCTTTAGTAAGCCATAGTCTTCAGGTGCCCCAGCGCCAAGGAAATGTGATCCACGTGGGCTTTGGGGTAGGGTGGGCTTGGGTTGAGTCCTGGCCCCACTGCTCAGTACATGGATGTTCTCTGTATTGGGGCCAGTGCTTTGACTGTTTCAGGCCTCAGTTTCATCATCGGTAAAATGGGGATAACCACTCACAGGACATGTGTAGAAAGCACTGAGCACTGTGCGCAGCACAGACTTCTGATCGGGCTAGTACGTGCTCTTAAAGACAGTAGAGTTCAGTCGAGGATCCATATTCTCTGCCCAGCTGGGACCCCAGCTTCCCCATTAGTGCCACTGATGTCTGGCCAAAGGACAAGGCTGTAGGGACCCAGACTGTCCTAGAGGCTTAGAAGGAAGGAGCTCATTGGTGCCCTTGCTGTGGTTTGTTCAGAGCTGAGGACAAAGCTGCTAGTCCCCACTTTCCGCCAACTCTGTGGGAGGGAGAGTCAGGTTTGATGCTTGGTCTGAGCAGGCGTCCTTCCAGAGGGAGAGAAGGGTGAGGTTTTCTGGGCAAGGAAGAGGGTCCTGCGGGGGTGCCTAAGAGGTCTGCAGGGCCTTCCTCAGCAGTTTGGGACCTGTGGTATTTTCTCTTTGAAAGCATATTCCCCCTGTATCCAGTGGCCCACCCCCTGACATCAGCAGAATGGAAGCACCTGGAAGGTGACATCACTGTTGCCCACGGCAACACCTCACCTCCACCTTAAGGTAGACCGGGAGGAATAAGAACCATCCCAACTGTAAGACACATGTTGAAGGGAGGGAGCACAGAAGGTGTGACATCCACAGGTGTGTTTCTCAGGGGCTGGGCAGGGGGAAGAGGGAGGGGCTGCAGTTCAGAGGTCTAGGCTGGGAGCCAGTTGGTCTCTGGGCCTTGGGCTTGGCCCAGGGGAATAGAGCTCAGTGCTGAGGGCTGCAGTCTTAGTTCTCTGAGCTGTGACTTAGAGCAAAGAGCATGACTCCTTTCAGTAACTTCTGGCAGCTTCCATGGCCCTGGGTTTCCCTTCTACAGCCTGAATCTGGTAGGGGAGAGTGGGAGGTAGGGGATCAGTGATAGGGAGATCAGAAAAGTGGCTTTCCCTCCTTCTCCACCCTCACCTCCAAAGGAAGGTGGGAAACAAGGATGCCCACGTCCTCACTACAGGGACTGACTTAAGAGAGGGGACCTTCATTCGTTGCTCGAGTATTGGTTGTGCATGTACAATGTGCAAGGCAGTGAATGTGCTCGGGATTCATTGGCTTCATGGAGCTTTATAATCAAAGGTACGCAGAGAGGAGGACTGTGTGGGATCCGCTGCCCCAGGAGTTGATACCAGCTGGGAACAGAAGCAAGGTCTCACAGCTCACCTCTCACCAGCTCTGGCACGCCCCATCGAATTTCAAGTTGGCCTAAACTAAAGCTGTGGAATCCCTTCCTCCCCAGTAATTCATACAGAGGTTTGGAGGTGGTTGAGATATACCCGAGATTTGGGGAGTGGTGTTAGAGAGGACGGGCATGGGTGTCAACTGTGTCCTGCCAAAGAACAGAATCCCACAAAGTCTGAGTGTCAGAGGTCAGAAGACAACAGGCAGACCACCTACTCCAGGTCCCCTCCCTCTCTGACTCTGTGGTATTAGCAGTTGGGCTCAGTTTCTCTGCCTGTCTAATGGGGATAGGAGCAGCCAGTACCAGAGAAAGTACAGAGCACTTTAAGATCCTCAGATGGAAGTCCTGGAAAAAAGACAAAGCCCACAATTCTCAAATGACTCATTTGCAGGTGAATGCCATAGTGGTCGCCTGGCCGCCTGGGGGGAGGGCTCAGCTTTGGAGCTCTCCTGGGCTACTCCTCTCTCCCCCAGGTCATTCCCTGAAGTGGATACAGGAGAGTCTCCTGTAACCTGCACCAAACCATGGGGAGGGCGTTGTCGTAATTCTGGTCCTGCTTGTTGGTACAAAACCGCGCGCTCATAACAAACTGTGCTCCTGGGAGCCGGTTTCAGTAGCCGTCTTCGCAGCAGTCAGGGACCCGCCTGAAGGTCATGAAAAGGTCCTTTGTTTGCTGAGACTTTGTTCCAGAGTCAGTGAAGGGGCAGGACCACAGCAAGTCTGGGCTGGAGGGGAAGAGAATGGGGGATGCCTAGGCCCTACCCCTGCTTGCCACTCCAGAAGGCACTTTCTCTCTGATGCCTCCTGGCAAAAGGCACTGTCCACTGTCAGAAGGGTGCTCCCTCCCTCCCTTGTCCCAACGCACTGTCCTTTCAGCAGAAAAGCAGTCTCAGACATCTCAGGTCACACCCAGAGTCTCTGGGTGGGAGGGGCCTTGAACGCTCATTAAGTCTCACTCCCTGCTTCAAGCCCACATTTCACTTAAATTGTCAGCGCCTTGTCCTAAACGGTACAGGAAAGGCCATAGACACATGTAATATTTCATAGATAATCAAGTCACTGAGCAGCACAGCATGATGGGAAGATCGGAGGCTTGAAGGGCAGTCCTGAGTTCGAATCCCAGTGCTGATGGTGAGCAAGTGGCCTCGCCACTCTGTGCCTCAGTTTCCTTATCTGTAAAACACAGATAGTGCCTCTTTCAGGGGTTTATTGTGCAGATGAGACCCATAAAGCATTTTGCACAATGCCTGAATCTCTGTAAATGTCACACGATGGCTGCTGTTTTTTAAACTCTTCCATGGGGTGTCAGGGTCACGGGGCTGGGCTGTTCTTTCCCAGAAAGGGAGAACTGCTTGCCAGTCCACCAAGGGTTGCTTCTCTGCTGCTTTTCCTGAATTTGCTTCAAATCCTGTATCCTCCATTTATCTTATATTTCTGTAAGGCTCTCAAGCAAGGAAGTGGGCGTCAAGGGGAGAGGCAGCTGGGGGTCAGATAAACTTGTGTCAGGGTTCATTCCTGGGTCGTTTTCTTGGTAAACACGGGTGGTGAGTCAGCCTACAGTTCGAAGAAGGCCATCCAGACCTGAAGTGGCTGAGGTCTGTCTCCCGGGCCTCGTCTGGAAGGGTTTTTGCTCACATTCCCCTAGGCGTTTACCATTCTTAGCACTTTGCTTTCTAACTGCAGAGCGCCTCCCAGGAAGCAAAACCTTACAAGTGACTTCATCAGGGACCTCCCACTACACCCCCATTTCAAAAGCAGCGAGGTTTTCTTTCCCCCAACGTCATTCATTCACTCAGCAAGCATCAAGGAACCCCTGCACCTTTAATGCCAGGCATCAGGGACCCACTGTGGTTTCTCCTTCTAGGTGCTTAGAAGGCCTAGAAGATCGGTCAGTGTCGATGCTGCCAGACCCGGGGGGGTGGGGGCGCAAGCTGTGAACTCCCCAGGTGCCAAGCTTCCTGCTCTCCCTCTGTGGTAGCCCCTGGGGCCGTTTGAAGAAACAGGGAGGTAGAGGAGACAACCAGACCAGGTCCCCAGGCTTCTGGAATGCTGCAGGGATGTCGGTCACCCCCGTCTCCCCAGAGGAGTCCCTAAGATGCAGGATTTAACAAATCAAAGCAGAGACCTGGGCTATCACCCATACCACAGCAGATAACCATGTCCTTTACAGAGCATGACCATGTATGGGACCACCATGCCAAGAAGGAGGTACTGTTGTCACCGTAAGTGAGAGATTGGGATTCAAACCCAGGCCCTCTGATTGCAGGGTCTGGCCCCTTCACTGCTGTGCACTGAGCCTCTGCAAAGTGTTAAGCTCCTCAGCTGAACCTCTTGGGCTGTTTCTTCCTGGGTGGCCTTGGGGTGGAGGATGTCCCTGTGAACTTGGCAGTTTCGGGGGCCGCTTGCCGCCTGCCCAGCCTGACCCACTGGTTGCTGTCGTTGGTTCAGGCGCCCCTGCTATGTGCCAGGCGCCATCTCGGGCAGAAGCCAGGGCAGAGCGCAGGCATCATTCCATCCCCGTGGCTGGTTGTCGGCGTTTTGTCTGATTCACAGGGAAGAGGACTCCGTGCAGTGCGAGACGGTTCTGGGGATAATTTTGCCAACTGTTCAGGACTTAGAGTCTAGGCCCCCTGCTTTCCCGGACGGGGAGATCTGGTTCACCCTGACTGAGGCGGCCCCGGAGAGGGAGGGCAGGCCGACTCTGGCCCTGGTGTTCAGCGCAGGTTCCTGCAGCAGAGAGCACAGGCAGAGAGGCCCCCACAAGCTCTGAGGCGTTTTACAACTGGGCTGGCCTCCATCTTGCCTTTGTGTCTCCTGCTAGTCCCCTTTATTAAGATGAAAGGCGTTTTAGATCTTTGCAGGCACAAAGCGTGTGTGTGTGTGTGTGTGTGTGTGTGTGTGTGTGTGTGTACAGGCAGGAGGCCCAGAGCTCTCCCCCTGCCCCCCTCCCCTCTCCCCCTCCCCCCAGCCCAGCTGGGGCACAGGCACTGGGTCCAGTACCGCCCAAGCCCCGGGGGGCCAGGGTGGGAGAACAGCCTGGGATTTCACTGTGTGGGGGCTAGAATCCCTCAAGCCGGGGTGTGAGTAAGAGACGGCAGATGGGGGGGGGGGGACTATGGAAAAGTCCTGGGGGCCCTTGTGAGCTGGTCTGTCTTTGTTCTCCTCCAGGGATCACAAGGAAGGTGGCGCCCAGCCACCTGGTTCATTCCATCCATCCCCAGCTCCTCTGTGAGAGGGGAAGCAGGGTGGCCAAGGGAGGGCCTTGTCTCCACTTTGTTTTCCTTTGTATTTTCTCTCTGGTTCCCGCTCAGGCCCCTCGCAGACCCTCCCCATTGAGCCAGCGTGTTCGCTGTTGTCTGGAGCCTGCGTTCTGTCACTGCGGCCTGCCGTCTGTCACTGCGGCCTGCCCTCCTGGCCCTTCCTGCCCCACAGCCAGAGTGTGGCTCTTCCGGAGCATTCCCCGCTCTGCTTGGAGGTAGGGGCTGCAGAGAACACAGGGTGCAGGGAGAGAAGGGGGCACATCTGGGGAGCCTTGGCATCCCTGCCTGAGGTGGGTGTTAACGTTCCCTCCCAGCCAGCGCTCTTGTGGGCGAGATGGGGCCCAGGGGCAGAGGGAAATTCTGAGAAACACGAGCTCAAGCCAAGCCAACATCTGACTGTGTATGAGGGCTGCTTCACTGCGGGAAGTGGTTACCTCTGTGTTTCCATTGTTAACACGCCCCTGTGATTTCAGGTCCAGAAATCTGAGGTGGGAATCCGGGGATCAAGGGACACACTTTGGTGCACACTCGCTGTAAGAAACGCATCCTTCCTAAGGATGGAGGACATGTGTGCTTTCTTTTGAAAGCGGGTGTCTCCAGAGCACAGGATGGGAGCACCCTGGTGGGTCCCCAGGACCCCACGCATCCTTGGTGCCCTGAGCAGGCAGCCCTGGAAGTTGTGGGGTAAGACCAGAGCTCAAGCGGCTCACTGTGATAAAAGAGCAGGAAGGGGTGAAGCAGGGAGATGGCGGGGTCTGGAGCTGTGGGCCTAGCATGGCCTCTGGCTCCTCTGCTCTCTTCCTGTGAGACCGTGAGCGAATGCTCCTCCTCTCGGCTCCGCGGGCTCCCGCCTGTGGAATGGGGCTGCTGCACCGGTGAGCCGAGCTAAGTAAGGAGAGGAGGGGGGAGCAAGCACTGTGGGGTCCCAGCTGTGGGACATCTCCAGGATGCCATCCGCACGAGGCACCAGACTTAGCCACACTCAGAAGGGCTTACTACATATGCCGTCTCCGCCCCCCCACCCTAGCTTGTTCTTGTATCCCTTTCAAGAAAGAAGGGTTTGTCTCAGGAGGTGGGGGTGGAGAGGGATCAGGAAGGCTCTTGGAGGCAGTTTCTGAGATGGGCTTGCTGTGAAGACCATCAGGTAGGGTTTGGGTTGTGTGCTCTGGACACGGTGCAGGGAATTGGGGGCTATATAGGAGATGTTCAGGGGACAGTCAATCATCTGAAGTGGCCAGGGCAGGTGGGAAGGGAACTGAGGGGTCCCCCGAGGCTGGGTGGGCCAGGCCCCGAACATCAGTCTTAAACCTCTGACCCATGTCACATGGAAACTAGAACCCAATGAGATGGAGGAGGGAGACCTCCAGGGACAAGGAGGCCACCCGGCATGCCTGGGAGTGAGGGAGGGCCCGGGGGAGCTGATGCCAGGGGCCCGTGCCAGCCAGGCTGGGGAGCCCCCGGTGTGGGTGCCGGGCAAAGGCTGCCTCAGAGGTGGCAGGGGAACAGGGTGGGCGAGGAGGCTGCGCTTCGAGACTGTTCTCCTCCCACGGCTGCTTTGACAAAACATCACAAACTAACTGGGTGGTGAAACGACAGAAACAAACCTCTCAAAGTTCTGGAGGCCTGAAGTCTGAAATCGGGGTACCCGCAGGGCCACACCGTCTCCAGCCCCGAGGGGGGCTGTTTCCTTGCCCCGTCCAGCGCATGGGGGCTCCAGGCCTTCCAGGCTGTGGCAGCTTCGCTACAGCCTCTGCCTCCAGCTTCTAGCACCTTCTCCTCTCTGTCTGTTTGCTCCTTTTCTGCCCCTTTATAAGGATACTTGTCACTGGATTTAGGGCCCACCTGGGGCATATGGGCTGAGCTCATCTCAAGGTCCTTAATTTAATTACATCTGTAAAGACCCTTCCTTCTAAGTAAAGTCATATTCACAGGGTCTGGGTGTTAGCCTGTGGACTTATCTTTTTGAGGGTCAGCGTTCAACCCACTGCAGCAACTGTTGGATTCAGGGTGCCCTGGGGGGGAACAGGTGAGAGAAAGCTGGATGTGGGCCAAGACAAAAGGCTGCTAGGGGAGCCCCTTCCTGTCTCTGGGGTCTGCAAGCTCCCTGCCATGCCTTAGCCTCTGTGACACCAGGCTTCTGTCTGTCCCAGGACACTGCGATTTCCCATGATGTGCTGTGGGGACCTCAGGCAGCGTGGCTGGACGGAAGGACACCATGTCCTTCCTGGGAGATTGGTGGCTCCCCTGCCTTCTCCATCTGTTGCTTGCCAAGGGATGTGTGTGAGCTGCTGATGGAAGAGCGGGAACAGGAAGGGTGTGGGCTCTCCCACCCACATCGGCGGAGTCCAGGCCCCTGTCCTTCCTGCACTTCGCTGACCAGCTGCGTGACCCCAGACCGGAGGACGGGGTTGGCATCCTGGTGACTTTTTGGAAGCCCCTCCCCTTCTGAAATCGGGCCTTGAGGAAACTTAGTGCTTTGGCCTGTGTGACTCGGCACCCTCTGTGAGTCCGGCCAGGCCACGGGCAGTGACAGCAGAGCTCACCTTGGCGAGAAGGCCACTCCCCTCACAGTGTAAACTTTGCCTTGGGCTCTCCTCCACCAGGCCTGGCAGGGCGAGATGGAGGGGCTGTCTGTGCTCTCTGCTCTCTCCCCCACCCCGACCAGGGTCCAGTCTTGACCTCTGCTTCTTCTGAGCCCAGTGTAGGATCTCCCCTGGGTTAGGGAGGGGCAGTGGGGGTCCGGTTCTCCCGGGGGCCACAGACCTTGGACAGTAGCTCCAAGTGCTCCTTGTGCGTACCCGATAGGCTAGAGTCTCTGTTTCTTCTAGTCCCCGGAGAGGCTGTGGAGAAGGCTTGATGTAAATCTCCAGCACAGGCCTGGCTCAGGCCCGCCCTCATAAATGCTGGTTCTGATTATGCTGAGGGTGGCTGCTGGGATGACTGGGAGACGCTGGAATACAGTCAGGACTGGGTTTGGGGAGAAGGGTCGAGCCGGGGGGCTATTTCAGGGAGTCCTGTTCACAGAGAAAATAGTGAGGTGGTGTTGCTGAGGGGGAAAAGTGAGGAGAGTTCCAGGGTCAAGGGCAGCCTTGAGGGTGCTCGGTAGGGGCTGGGGAGTGCTGGTGGCCAGGAGAAAGGAGGCACACAGAGGGGGCTGGGGCCCAGGGCCTGCAGGCTTTAGGTGGCCCACTGACATATTTTATTTGGCTTCCATGGCTTTCAAAGAATTTTTGAAATAGCACCCGACCTTGTAAATTTGAGGGATGTTGATAAAATCCAGATTTCTGGCTTCTCTTGGGAGAAAAAAAAAGATGGTGCCGCTCTTGGCACACAGCGCATGCAGTGTGGCGGCTCTGTCCTGTACACAGAGCGTGTGGGACCCGGTTGCCCTGCGCCCGCCACTTGCATCTCTAGGATCCGCAGCCTCGTCCATTCACTACGGGGCCTTCCCCACCCCGCACCCCCACATTTGGTCTTACAAGCCCTGCTTTCGGGAAGGGTGACTGGAAGGAGGGAAGGGAAGGAGCCCAGTGGCCATGAGGGTGGCAGGTCCAAGGCAGGCGAGCCTGGCTGGACGCCAAGACAGAGGTTCTGCTGCGGGGAGGGGTGGGGTGGAAGGTGATGGGGGTGGCTGTAAGGACACGGAGAAGAAGAGACACCGGGGGCCCAGCACCTCGCCCTTCAACCCATTTCTCAATTACGCTTTGTTGGTCCTCTTCCTTCCTCTTTTCTCACTTGCTGTCTTTGCTCTGCCCTCCCTCTCCTACCCAGCCTTGAGTCCACAGGACCCAGCCCCTCCCCAGTGCCGCTCAGCCCCTCCCCTGTCCCCACCCCCATTGGGGGTGCAGGCAGAGAGGAACCTCAGGGAGCGATGGCCTTGCTGGGGGGCAGGCCAGTCTACAAGGCCTTTCTCCTCTCCTGCAGGGGACTCCTGTGCTGGAGGGTGGGAGCCATCTACAGTGAGTCCGTTTACACCCCACTCACCCACCCCCGGGCCTGAGTTAGGTGAAGAGGAAGGAGTTTGTGGAGACATGTCACTCCCACAGCGACCATCTCCTCTCTAACACATGATTAGTCAGCTCTCACCGACATACTGGGCAGCCTGGTGCCCTGGAGGAGACAGGAGGACATCCAGCTTTGGGAACTTGCTGGAACTGTAGCTAGGAAGGTACTGGTGGGCAAAGTGACACAAGGGAAGAGTGAGAAGGTGGCCTCACCTGCAAGAGTTCTGAGAAGGGCAAGGCAGGCCTGCACCCAGGGGCAGGCTCCCTGAGGCGGGGCCCCTGAGCTGGCCCTGAATGAAGGTGCCCCTGGGCTGGGCGGGGAAGCTGACACCAGTGTGCAGCGTGGGCTCTGCTAGAAAGAGGCATGGAATCGGGGATCAGACAGACAGGCCAGACCGCAGAGGAGAGCCTCACCAGGGCTGCAGACAGACTGCTTGCTCATGGGGCCCAAACTCCACCCCCAAGACTCGGGATCAAACTTTCTTACGGTCCTGTTTCCTCGAGGCACAGCCAACTCGATGATCTGGGTGGTCGCTCCTGGCCGTGATGCCTGGGAGGTGGCAGGGCTTGCTCATCCCCTGGGAGGGTGGGGGGAGCGCAGAGGAAAGGGGGACAGGCTCACTGCAGACAGGGAATCTTAGAAGCCGCACAGTGGACCTTTCTGATCATCAGTCTCTTCATAAGATAGGTTGTTGCAACTACCTAACTCGTGCTCTGAGAACCAAACGACAGAATACACGCCGAGTACTTAGCTGTACTTAGCCGAGTGCTGCTGTTGATGAGAACACAAGCGCCCACCGTGCCTTCTCAGCTGTCTGTCCGTCTGTGAATCCCTGGGAGGGCCCGCCTGCCTGGGCCACTTTGACCCTACCCTCCTGCTCGAGTGAGTCTCCTCTTTGGGTCTCTTTAGTTTCATCTGTAAAATGGGGCTTAGATGAGTAGAACACTAAATTCTGACTTCCTTGAATGTGTGGCTTTATTGCCCCCGAACAGCCGTGTACCTTGCCAGCTGGGCCTGAGAAACTCAGCACAAGGCCGGGCGCACAGTAGGGGTGCAGCCCAAACTTACTGACAGCTTGGTCTCCTTTGGTCCCTTCTACAGAGCATGCAGAGCGAAGCAGTGGGAAAGGGACCCAAGGAATGCCCCGGGACCTGGGCTGCAGGTGGCTTCCCCTGCCATCAACCTCCTCCTTTCTTCTAAATATATAAGGAAACCGCCTCAGCTGCTCCTTTCAGCTCGGAAGGGGACGCCGGGGCGGGCGGCTCTTGCTGTTGTAATTAGCAGAGCTAATTGCATCTGACCCACGGGGCGAGCTGCAGGATTGGGCTGCAGGGACACCACAGGAACCACACCCTCCTCCTCCCTGGAGGCCTGCCTGGCTTGGGCAGGGCTGGTTCTCAGACATGAGTGGGTGCTGGAACCACCCGAAGGGCTCGTTACAACATAGGTGCTGGGCCCCGGCCCTGGAATTTCGGATCAGCGGGGCTGGGATTGCACCGAGCATTCGCATTACTAACAAGTTCCCACGGGGTCTGCCCAGTAGAGACCACATTTTGAGAACCACTGTCCCAGGGGACTGCTGGCTGCTGAGAAATGGGTCCTGAGGCCACACCAGCCAGCGTTGGGTGGGGGTAGGTGGGTGAGGGGGCAGAAGGGGTGTGGATGAACCCAGGCTCTCACTGCTCCGGGTTTGCTGTGGGAATTCTGTCTGGAAGGAGAGGGCTACTGGGACGTGGAGCCAAAGGCTTGCACACCCACATCTCCCCTGCTAGTGAACACAAGGAAGGCCCACAGACAAAGAGGGGCCCCCAAAGAACAGAAATGAAACTGCGTTTTCGTCACCTACTGCTCATGCGCCGTTAACGTTCCCCAGCTCGTTCAGTCCTGTGATGGTCCTTGGTGGCTGTCTGCCTCCATGTGTGGATTGTGGTGTTCTTTCTGCCTGCGATCGTGCTGGGCTCATGTGTGTGAGCCCTACAGCATCCAGAATGTTCCTTGTGCATAGTAGGTGCTCTGGAAACATCAGGGTGGAAAGAACTTGGGCTTTCCAGGTGGAGCAGATAGAACAGACTATCTCAACCCAGCTGTGCCTTTTCTAGTCGTGTGGCTAGAAAACTGCTTTTTGTCTCTTGGGCTTGGTTAACCCATCTGTGGGTTGTCTCTCGGGCTTGGTTAACCCATCTGTGAAACAGGGACAGCACGCACTTAGGTTATAGGGGTCGCTGTGCACCCAGCACATCCTAGTGAGGCCTGATAAACGGAAGCCTGTGTCTGTTAGACAGCTCTTAGTGGCATTGATTTGGATTAAGCTCGGATTGGGGTGCTGGGGGCTCTGGGGAATGCAGGAGTGACAGACCCCAGGGAACAGAGAGTCCATCTGGGGTTTCTCCCCGAGTCTGAGGCTTCTGGCCTGGTGCGGAATAAGGGTCTGAGAAAACCACTGGTCTGGGTTGACCACCCGCAGCCCTGTGCCCTAGCCCCTGCTGCCTCGTGACCCTGGCTCTTTGCCAGGCTAAGTTTAGCTGTGACCTGCATGGGCCACCACACTCCATGGGCAGGAGCGGGGGTGGAGAGGAACTCTGCAGGTTTCCTGCCGGCTTCCTGGCAAGCAGACAGACAAAAGCCCTCAGAGTGACCCAAGTTAATGTTTCAGCTGAACCCAGCTGGATGTCTTGGGCCATGTGTTGGGGTAGCCTCGTAGGGCTGAGAGCCTTGGGCCAAGGCAGAGGTGGACAACTTTGAAATTGGAGAAAGGGGCCTTTTGGGAAGGTGTGTGTGTGTGTGTGTGTGTGTGTGTGTGTGTACGTACATGCATATGTATTCATGGTTTGGAGAGAGCCTCCCAAATACCTGTGTGTCCCTATGGTCTCCAATAAAAGTCGCACCACTCTGGTTCCTTCTCCTCATTCTTCTGGCCCCATGGCCCCCAGGGCAGTGTTCCCTGTGGCTTGGTTTGGGAAGGGGAAATAGAGGTTCCAGCTTGGCCCCGTCTAGTGACCAATGGCAGCCTCAGCCTGTCCCCCATCCCTTAGGTTGCCATAAGCAGAGCTGGCCTGTCCACACGTTAAAAGGAGCAAAATGACAACTGGGATCTCATCTGATCCCTGGGAGGGAGTTGATGGTTTAAGTAAGGAGTGAGTCAGAACTCCACCTCCGGGAGGATCCAAGCCTTCTCCCCTTTGCTGGGGGGCAGGGTGGGCAGAGTGGCACGCCAAGGGACGGCTACTCTAGAGGAGCGTTTGTGCTTTCAAAGCACTTTCGAGCGTGCTTTCCTCCACACCCCTAGGACTTGGCAGGGCTGGTGTGCTTAGCAGGTGAGAAAACAGAGGCCTGTGGAGGCCTAGAGGGAAGGAGCGGATGTTGAAGGGCATCGACTCTGTGCCAGGCTCTGTGCCAAGCACCTGAAATGGATTATCTCCCTTAACTCAGCCTTCCTAGGAGGGAGGCTCTGCTCTTAGCGCCATCTCAGAGGGACAGCCGTGGAGCCCTAGAGAGGCAAGGCCCCTTGGCAGGGAGTAGAGTCACATTTCAAACCCAGGCCCTTTGTCCGCCCATCGCCCTCATGCTCCAGTGAGTCTGGTAACCCTACTCCTGTCAGTGTCACTGAGGGCTGCTTGCATCCTGCCAGAGTACCTTGTAGGGGCATCTGTGGGGCCCCTCAAGAACCCCTACAGGCAGGGTCACTGCATTTCCCCATCCCATCACAGATACCTTTTCATGAGAAAACTTGCTCGGGGGCAGGCATTTTGCTAAGGGCTTTACATGCATGATCTCATTCAAGCTTTACAACATCAGGTATGATTATGCCCATTTCACAGATGAAGAGACTGAGGGTCTAAGAAGTTGGGTGACTTGTCCAAGGTCACATAGCTAGTACGTGCCCATGCTGGCTTCTAGCCCCGTCTTGGTTACTCCAGAATCCATCCTCTTAATCCCTTGCATACAGAGTTGATGGCTCCAGTTGGCTTGGAGCTTTGAAACTTGCCTGTCCCGGTACAAGGAGGCCATTACAGCCCTTGAACAAGGCACGAGGATGCACACAGCCCCGTGGAAGCTGCTGGGGAGAGAGAAGGAAGACCTCCCAGTCTTGAGGCTTGACGATGGCGCCGCTCCCCGCTTGCTGACGTCCTACCCTGAATTGGTGTGGAGGCTGACCTCCAGGGTCAGGGGCTGCCCAGGACTATGACTGTGACCTGTCAGGGTCTGCTGTGCCCAAAGGGGACTGCCTATAGTACAGGGGCCCCCAAGGACCTCAGAACCTCCAAATTCTCTCCCAGCTGACTGCTGCCTGGTGCTGTGCTACTTAGCACCGCACGCCTTGATCCTAAAACCCTGATCCCTGTTAAGAAGCCAGCCTCACGGCTTTGCCTTGGACAACCCCGGCAAGACTTTCCATTGAGGTTTCTCTCATGGGGAAACCAGGGCTGACCTGTTTCACCAATTATCTAGCAAGCCGCTCCTTGTCCTAGGGAAGAAAAGCTGGCTAGCTTCACCCTGGACCTTTTCCTCACCCCACACCCCTTCCGGCCTGATGTCCTGCACTTTCTCCTGTCCTCCGTCTCCTCCTCAAGTTCACCTCTGAGGCCTGAATGTGTGTGCGTGCTGAATTCTGCCGGTGGACCCCGCTTTCGGTTCCTGCTTGCGTGTCCAGCTGTGTATGGGATGGAATCACATCTGAGCAGCAGGCTTTACCCACATGTGGCAACTCAGCTCACGTACATCCCGGCCCTGCTGGCTAGAACCTGCAGACGTGTCTTTACCTGATGCCACGTCCCTGTTCCTTGGCACCGTTAGGGTAAGAACCAGAACAAGTGGTTTCAGGGGTGTAAATTCAGGGTTAGGGAATGGGGCTCAAGCAAAGTGGAGAAGCTCCTATCAGCCCGCACTGGCAGACAGAATGTCCGGGGGGCCCTCTGTGCTCTCTGCCGTCCAACAGCCTCATTTGGCCATTTGTTCTCCTCGCTGAGGTTCCAGGCACAAAGAGGGCAGGGCAAGCATGGCAAAGGCCCGTTGTTACTTCCCAAGGTTCCTTCCTGGGAGGAGAGGGCGTGATGTAAGGCTTATTCTGTGCGACTGCGCCTGGAGGACTTTCACGTGGATGGTATTAAAATGCAGATTCTGGTTCGATAGGTCTGGGATGGGGCCGAGGTTCTATGTTATCTGACTCCCAGGATTGTGAAGGGTTAGCCCTTCCCTGAAAGTCACTTGAGATCTAAAAAATCCGTTTGTCCTGGAGGAATGGAGTGTCTCCCTTCACAATTAAGAAGTCAGATTTAATGTTTAGACGACTCAGGAGAGGAAATCCAATGACTCGGTCACTCTGGCTGTCTCCAAGATTGCCCTGGGGAGAGACCCAGGAGAAGGCCAGGAGGTCAGGGTCTGAATTTGGGCTGAGGTCTTACGGATCAGAAGAAGGGGTTTACAGTGGCAGAAGACAAGGGCCCAAAACTGCTTCGGAAACACTTGCTGTTCAATGAGTCTGCGCTCTGCACCATCCACTGTGCCGTGTTCGCAGTCCGCGTGGGTCACCGCATCCCTCGGTACTGTGGCCTGCGCGTGCTCTGGCTTTCCTCTCGTCCAGTAGGGAAACTGGGTCTCAGAGAGGTGTGTTAACGTGCCCAGGGGCACACAGCTAATCAATGACAGGGATGGCTTTGGAGCTCAGCCTTCTTGTTCTTAACCACTAGGCTTTAATGCCTTAAGGAAAGTCACATTCACCACAAGGCATTCACTGGGAAGAGGTGGGTTGAAGTAGAGGAAAACAACTCAAACCTATTTAAACAAAGTTGGAGATATTGTTGACTTAGATGACTTTAAAAGTCCGGAGGCAATGGCTTCAGGCATAGCTGGATCCAGGGAATCTGCTTTTGTCTATGTTGGCATCTTTCTCAAGCAGACCCCCCTTTGAGGTCTAGAGAGCCTCTGGCAGCTGTGATCCTGTTCCCTGGCAAACTTAGTCTTTCTCCCATCGGCCCCAGCAAATCCCACCTCTGTGTCCCTCCCATTGGCCCGAGGGAGGTCCTATGCTCCTTAGTGAATCCACACTGTGGGGGCGGGGGTACAGAATAGCTTGGGCCTGCGTTATATGTTCACCCCTGGAGCTGGGGGTGGGGTTATCCCCACCCAAGCCATAGGACGGGGGCCAGAAAAGGGTTGGCTCCTGGGGAAAGTGCGTTGCTGCTTCCAGAAGGAGGAAAGCCTGAGCAGACAAACAGGACAGCCTCCACAAGTCACTCAGCCAGGATTGCTGGCTTTCAGGGCTTTGTGGTTCTTTCTTCCAAGGCTATCCCGAGGCATGGGACGAGGGGAGACTGAAAGCTGGGTGGGAGAACTGCGAGACTTTCTCATCAGCTCAGTGGGACAGAGGTTAGAGTGAGGGTCCGGGGAGGAAGTGGCATGGAGGGAAGCTCAGTGTGACCATTGATCTGTCTCTCTGTCTGGCAGGAAAGTCCCAGCCATGGCTCTGGGGCTCTTCCGGGTGTGTCTGGTGGTGGTGACAGCCATCATCAACCACCCGCTGCTGTTCCCGCGGGAGAATGCCACGGTCCCCGAGAACGAGGAGGAGATCATCCGCAAGATGCAGGCGCACCAGGAGAAGCTGCAGCTGGAGCAGCTCCGCCTGGAGGAGGAGGTGGCCCGGCTGGCGGCCGAGAGGGAGGCGCTGGAGCGGGTGGCGGAGGAAGGCCAGCAGCAGAATGAGACCCGCACGGCCTGGGACCTGTGGAGCACCATCTGCGTGATCCTCTTCCTGGTGATCGAGGTGTGGCGGCAGGACTACCAGGACGGGCCTTCGCCGGAGTGCCCGGGCGGGGACGAGGACGAGCTGCCCGGCCTGGAGGGCGCCCCGCTGCGGGGCCTCACCCTGCCCAACAAGGCCACGCTCGAGCACTTCTACGAGCGCTGCATCCGGGGCGCCACGGCCGATGCGGCCCGCACGCGGGAGTTCGTGGAAGGCTTCGTGGATGACCTGCTGGAGGCCCTGCGGAGCCTCTGCAACCGGGACACGGACATGGAGGTGGAGGACTTCATTGGCGTGGACAGCATGTACGAGAACTGGCAGGTGGACAAGCCGCTGCTGTGTGACCTCTTTGTGCCCTTCATGCCGCCCGAGCCCTACCACTTCCGCCCCGAGCTCTGCTGCTCCCGCCGCTCCGTGCCCTTGGACCGCCAGGGCTACGGCCAGATCAAGGTGGTCCGGGCCGACGAGGACGCGCTGGGCTGCGTCTGCGGCAAGACCACGCTGGGGGAAGACATGCTGTGTCTCCTCCATGGCAGGGACAACCCCGCGCGGCCGGGCAGCGAGCTGGAGACCCTGCTGTGCGCCGGCGACTCCCCGTACCTGGACACGCTGCAGGTCATGAAGTGGTTCCAGACGGCCCTCACCAGGGCCTGGCACCGCATTGCCCACAAATACGAGTTTGACCTGGCCTTCGGGCAGCTGGACTCACCGGGCTCCCTCAAGATCAAGTTCCGCTCGGGGAAGTTCATGCCCTTCAACCTGATTCCTGTGATCCAGTGTGACGACTCGGACCTGTACTTTGTCTCCCACCTTCCCAGGGAGCCCTCCGGGGAGACCCCGGCGTCCAGCACCGACTGGCTCCTGTCCTTTGCCGTCTACGAGCGACACTTCCTCCGGATGACATCGAAGGCGCTGCCCGAGGGGGCCTGCCACCTCAGCTGCTTGCAGATCGCCTCCTTCCTGCTGTCCAAGCAGGGCCGCCTGACCGGCCCCAGCGGCCTGGGCAACTACCACCTGAAGACGGCCCTGCTGCACCTCCTGCTGTCCCGGCGGCCGGCCGACTGGAAGGCCGGGCAGCTAGACGCTCGCCTGCACGAGCTGCTCCGCTTCCTGGAGAAGAGCCTGCTGGAGAAGAAGCTCCATCACTTCTTCATCGGCAACCGCAAGGTGCCCGATGGCATGGGACTCCCTGAGGCCGTTCGCAGGGCCGAGCCTCTCAACCTCTTCCGGCCCTTCGTCCTGCAGCGAAGTCTCTACCAGAAGACAGTGGACTCCTTCTACGAAATGCTCAAGAACGCCCCGGTGCTCATTAGCGAGTACTCCCTCCATATCCCCTCCGACCATGCCAGCCTGCCCCACAAAGCTGCTGTCTTGTAGAGCGTCCGGGACCCAGACGGCCAGGACGCAGGGCACCCCACCTGTCCACACCTCTGGGGGCATCTGCAGGCCCTGTCACGGGAAAATGGCGGGCTTTGTGGGGCGCCACGGCTCAGCCCAGCAGGGAAGCCAGGCCCCACGGCGCAGAGGAAACAGAATTTCAAGCTGGAAGCTGGTTTGCTTTCATGCCACTCGGGCCTCCTGGTGAAGTTATTGTCCGGGTTTGGTCGATCCTTTGCAGCTTACTTTTGGGTCACCACAAATGGCCAAGATGAGGACAAAATCCTCTCTGCACACAGAGCTAAAGACAACGCAGACATCGATTCGGGTGTAATTTTTACATCCCAGGTCGGTCTCTACTTCACTATCAACAGAGGGTCTGCAGGATGCTGACGGGGATGCGTGTTAAGACCCCGCAGCCCGTTTCCAGTAATCCTTGGCCCCGGGCATCTGCAGCCAAGGCTCTAACAGGGACAGTTGGAATTTTCAGCTTCCGTCCCCAGCCTGCACAGTAGGGGTCCAACTGCGGCTGCCATGTTTTAAACTATTGGGAGAAAAGACCTAGAAGAGATTCAAGGCCCCAAGGGGCCAATGTCTGTTGCACAGAAGTGGGTACTTGGTGGCAGAGAGAAGTTTCAGTCGGCCGCTTATTCAGCTCCGTGCCTCACTCAGGGTGCACCCCCTCCCCCAGTGTGCTGTGCCACCTACCATGCTGGGGACAAGCTCCGCAGCTGGTCTCTGACCATCCATGTGCTGGGGGAGGGCGGACCCTGAAGGTGGAAGCTGCAAGAGACACAGGGTGACTGGGGTGAAGAGTAGAACCTGTCCTTGGGGTGCTGGGGTCTGCCGCTAATGCCCAGTTCAGAGAAAATGGCAGAGCTGAGGAGTGAGGGAGGGATGCCAGAGCCCTGAGTTTTCCTCAGCAGGGTCGCAGTCCTAGAACCGAGCATGCCGGGAGGCAAGAGGAGACCCAGCTCCGTCCGTTGGCCCCAAGACCTGTTCACTCCAGCGGAGCGCCCTCCCTGCACAGAACCCCCCTTTCTGGAGGGGCCTTGGCAGCCGCACAGATGACCAAGACCCGAAGAGGCTCAGCTGACTGGGAACACGCAGGGACAACACTGCCGACCCAGCCGCCAAACCCCAGAGAGGTCACCTCGGCACTGCCAGCACTGCTCGGCACTCCAGGCCTGTGTAGGGGGGTTGGGAAGCCACTCCTCCACTTGTGGCTTCGCTGGCCCTTTGGGATTTCCTGCCATGGTACTGCCTCAGTAACCCTGCAGCAAGCCGAGGGGGAGGCGAGAATGAGCGCACCCGAACCAGCACCTGGGTTCCCCTCCCGGGTTTCAGCAGGCCAGGCCTGCCGAACCACATACCCGTTCCACGGGGATGTCAGGCTGCCGAGGACCCTGTCCCTCGCCCAGGGGTGCTCTCACCTGGCCCCAGGGGTCCCGGAAGATGGACGGTCTGCCTGACAGGGCTCACTTGCTCAGGAGGCTCGGCCGTGATGGGGCCCTGAGGCCGGTAGCGACCCTTCCGTGTGAGCTGGAGTCGGACTGCGCAGATGTGGGTCTGTGTCTCCCCAGCACCCTGGCGGCCGGGCTGCTGCTGGGAAGGGTCATGTCCACGTAGCCCCCAGCAGTAGCCCCAAGCCCCCCATTCAGTTGTGTTTGTTTCCAGAATTCAGGGTGAATTTCCGTATTTATTATTGCCCGTGCCTTGCCTTTCCCCTCCCCCTTCATCCTTATCTTACTGTGCTTGGAGGAGACCCCACAGCCAGGAACCAGGTCCCAGAAGCCAAGACCAAGCCTGAACCTCCCTCGGCTTCCCCTTGGCTTCCAGGAGAAAGTTCACTGAAAAATTACTTTCTGGCCTTTTGTTTATCCAGCGACGACAACTCGGCGGGTCAGTGGGGATCTTTTGTGCGCCAAAGCTGCTTCTGAAGCAGAAAGCAGCAGAGCTCTCGGTGTTTCATGCTGCCTTATTTATATTAAAGGAAGAATTAAATTCTTGCAAGGAGTAGAAACTGGTCACAGTGTTTGTTTTAACTTCAGGAAGTCTGTGAGGTTCCCCGGGCAGAGTTGGGGAGCAGGGAGGGTTTCCTGTTGACCAGCGGAAGCTTTCACTTGCTTTTGAGTCTTTTTTTTTTTTTTTTAAAGATTTTATTTATTTATTTGACAGAGAGACAGCCAGCGAGAGAGGGAACACAGCAGGGGGGAGTGGGAGAGGAAGAAGCAGGCTCCCAGCGGAGGAGCCCGATGTGGGACTCGATCCCGGAACGCCGGAACGCCGAGATCACGCCCTGAGCCGAAGGCAGACGCTTAACGACTGCGCCACCCAGGCGCCCCATCACTTGCTTTTGAGTCTTAAGCTTTCAGGAAGCTTTAAAAAAAATAACAAAATAGAACCTTTCTACCCCATCTTTGCAGCAGCCTACAGAGTTCCAGAAGGGGAACGTGGGGGATGCCGGCACAAGACCTTCTTTCACAGAGCTCAGTGTGCAAACATGTGGGAGCTACAAGGAACACGAAGCTTTTGGGTTTTGAGGAAAGAGACTGTCTTCGAAAGAGGCTTTCGTCCATCCGGGCATTTTATAGGCCTTTGCACTGAGGACACCCAGGCCTCTTTTTCTGAGGAAGCTCTCTCCTTTCCCAAGCAGGCTTGATCCCACCCCACCGGGCATCTGCTCGCTCGTTGGGGAAGGTGCCGCAGACCGCATCTTGCCGCATCTCTTGATGGTGCTGAAGAGGCCAAGATGTCGATTAGGTTGGGAAGGGCCACAAGAAAGATGGGAACACACTGCTGGCTGGTGCGAAGGAGGAGCCCTGTGAGAGCCTGCTTCTCCGGCGGCAGCCCCGCACTACACATGTGCGTGTCCCCCGGGTGCGGGCTTCTGGGCCACACTGCAGATTCCCTGGAGTCTCTAGTAGGGGTCCAGCCCAGGAGTCTGTATTGTGCCAAGTTCCCCGGGTGATTCTGAAGGTCCAAGAACCGCCACTCCCTGGGGGATTCGGGGTTAGGCATTGCCTGAGAGAGCTTCTCAAAGATGGGTGAGACTGAGCTGGAAAAGTGTTCCAGCCAGAACCGTGGAGCGAGGGGGGGAGCGTGACAGACGCAGGCAACATTTAATAGCACTTGCTTTGTGCCGGTCACCCTTCTATGTGCATTTATGTACATTGACTCGTCTCATTCCCATGTCAGCCCTGTGCCGTGCGTGCTGTTAATGTCCTCCCCATTTCCCAGAGGGGGTGCTCCGGCACGGAAGGGTAAGTTGCAAAGCCAGGATTTGAACCCACGCAGGGCTGGTATATATGCTGATAGATACTGAGAAGTTTTAGCAAATGAGTTCGAAAATGTTGGGGCTGATCACAGAAAAGCCTTCAAGGCTGAGCCAAGGTAAATTTGAACTTCATACAGCAAGCAGCAGTCATCGCTGATTTGTGAATGCGACAGTAGCTTGATTTGCCCCCAACGTGAAGTCCCTGACTGTGTCATCAGTGCTTGTGTTAGGTGCTGCGGGGGTTTATGGCCGGCTTCCAGGATGGGTGGGGTCAGTGGTGACTGTGGCAGGGTCAGTCAGTGTCCCGGAAGTTCTAACTTAAGTCACCTCATCGGCCATGATTCAGAACATTCTCATGCTCCATGCGGTCTCCACCTCATGGGATAGAGATGGAAGGTTGTTTGGTTTGGCCAGCAGACCGGGAGCAGAGAGAGCCAATAACCCCTTGACTTGTCCCCACCCCACTTCACCCTTCTCTGCCTTGCCCCCGGGCCCCCGCCCTTTTAGAGTTAACTTTTCTCATTGCCATCCAAAAATAGCTTGTTTTTCTAACTAGTTGCTTTTTTTTTTTATTTTATAAAAACAATACAGTCATGATAAAAAAATTCAACCATTGACAGAAAAATTAAGTAACAGATAAAAGCACCCAGCCCTTACTTCTCCGTCCATTCCCCAGCCGTAACTGATACGAGGTTTCTTGGGCATCCTTCCAGAATTTTATCACATGTGTGCATGCATCCCTTTCCCTTTTTACATAAATTGCATCATACCGTCTAACTTTTCTTGGATATCATTTTTCAACATTTGGTTCTACCGTATTTTTCAAAATAGCTGCTCCCTTACTATCTCCCTGTATGTACGGATGTACCCTAATTTACCCAGCCTCTCCTGAGGGACACTTAAGTGTCTCCCCTTTTTTTGCTCTTCTAAACCCTGCAGTGAACATCTCAGTGCGTGAAGTCTGCGTTGACGTGACCCTCCCTTCTGATAACTGCTGTGATAGGTACTCACCAACTTGGTGTATACAGATTCACCACCACATATCTTACCGTAAAAGTAAACTATATTGCCCGGGTTTTAGTCCATCATCATGACTCCGGAGGGGGAAAAGTCATTTTTAACCAAGCACTGAGCACTACAGCTTGAGTTCCACCCTGGATCAGGCAGTATGTGGGGAAGAGAAGTATAAGACGAGGGCTCTGCCGCACGGACGTGGGTCTATTAGGAAGACAATACCGATGGCCAAGACGTAAGCCAGAGAACAGTAAAGAGCGTGAAGTGATTGAAAGTGCAATGCTGTGGCTCTGAGGCCTGCATGGCAAGAGGGAATTTGAGAACTCCCAGATGAGCTTTGGGTTTGGGCTGTAACGGTTTCAGCTCCTTTACACACAGGAAGATGTGAAGAGCCTCCCCAAAGAAAATTGACTCAACGTGATTGTTTTTCTGTCCCCAAATGTGTGTGTTCTGTTCATTTGGGCCCCGGGGCTGGTTTATTTCCTCCTGCACAATGTAGGGCCCCTGCTTTCCTGGCGTAAGTGGCATTTTCTGTTCCTTTGATGTTCCTCTATAGCCCCACAGAGAAACCAGAGAATAAAGCTGTCAGCAGCAAACTCTCTTCCAGCAAGATGGAACCACATAAACCTCAGAGATGTTCAGGGACAGAACATCTTCTTTCCGTGCTGGGCAAAGGTAGGTCTTAAAAGTGCCAGGTGAGGTTTGTAGGACAGGGGCGGGCTCGGAGGTTGGGAAGAATTTGGTTCCATCTGTTTCTTTAAAACCCACTCATCAGTGATCTTTTAGGTCTCTCTTAAGGTAACTTTATTTAAAATAGAAACAAAGCTAAGACCCACTTCCTGCCACTTCTCACAGAGCCCCCAAGGCCTCACTGTTCACTTATTTCTGGAGGGTACACTGGACTCTGTTGGACCAAATGTCTCTTAGGACAGTGGTTGGACCTCCAGTGGCGGACAGTTGTCTTGCGTCTCCTCCGAAAAGCATGGCTAGCGCTGAATCAGGCGCAAGATAGCCCAGCCAAGGACAATGAGTCAGCCCATATATACCCCTCCCCCAGGAGTCTGGGGCAGCCAAGAGACCGCAGAGACCTCAAGTAGAGCCAGATGCAGGGCCTAGGAGGTTGGTGGCCTTCTGCCCTCTCGATATCCCTCGCTTTGTCCAGACCAATTCCTAGAAGCCCTCTCCACACATTTGTGTCGTCCTTGCCACATTCTACAATCTGACCAGGCAGGGAAGCGACTCAGGCTCCACCCATCCAGAACCACACTTAGCAGCAAGATCACGCAGCCTGACTGTTTCATGATCCAGGGAGAGACGAGGAAGTACGGACCCCTGCCCTGCCTCCACGCACCCACTCAAAATGGAGACCCATGGGTGAGGTACTGCCCACTAGTCCCCCAACATCTCACATGACAAAGCCATGCAAAGACCAAGGAGCCTGAGATTCCAGGCCGTATAAGTAGCACAGGGGCTGAGAACTTGGGCTCTGTGTTCAAATCCTAGCTGCGCTGCGTTCTAGCTCAGCAAGTCTCGTAATTTCTATGAGCCTTGGATTTGCCTCAGTTTATTCTATAAAATGGGGATGATACTGTCCACCTCATAGAGCCATTGAGACGACTGAGTAAAAAGGTCCTGTGTGAAGCACTTAGCTTAGGACTTGGACAATAAACTGAAAGAAAACAACAAACAAAAACCATAAACAGAAGGTCTTCTATTCTGACTCTACCTTGGGGTTCCTTCCTCCACACACCGGAAGCCTGGGTTTTAGGCTAGGGTGCCGCAGAGCCCCAGCTAGCTCTTCCTCTGGCTTCCTGGTTAAGCAGCTCTTGCTGCCACTGCACCTGGGATGTCCATCCCCCACCCCACCCCACCCCTGCTGCTATCAGATTGTCCTAGATAAAGTCCTCAAAGGGGGCCTTCCTCTCTAGCAAATGAATGGCCAAGTACCATTTTATTTTAGAATGGAACTTTGAAAAGGATTCCTCCCTTTACCATCTATAACGTTTCTATTTATCCTGGTACCTTCCTCCTATGGCAGAAATGCACAGAAACATGCAAATACGCACACACACACACACACACACACACACACACACACACACAATACACATGCACACACCCTTTGAGAGACTTTCTAAATCCCTGAGCATAACTCAGATATTCGCCGGCTTTGGAAGCATAAACCCAGATTTATCAAAGGCTGCTCCTGCTAACAGATCACCATGCTAGTTTTAGAAACCCCAGTCTTGTGCTCCTAGGAGAGGGTCTGCTCAGGCTCCCCTGGGTGGGCTGCACGTCAGAGCCTGCCTCGGTTGCTTTGTCCTGGGCCCAACAAGCTTGCACAAATGCACTTTGCAGCCTGCCCAATGCCAGAGAGCTGACTCTTGATTTTCAGCCACACTGTCTGCTACCAACAAGGAAGCAGGCCTGCCGGGACCCTTGCTGTCTGGAAGGGGATTCTTGCAGTGCTGGATCCTTGGAAGAAAGTGACGAGACCGAGTATTCCACAGTTCTTGCCTGGCGTCCTTTCCCTGACCAGCATGCCCCTGGGGCGCCTGTGTGTTCCATGCAGCGCTCAGACTGCCTAGTCACTGCGCAGGCCTTCAGTCATTTCAAATCCATCTTACTTAAACGCAGTCCAAGAGGGCAGAGAAACAAGATTCTGGGTACTTCTCCACAACATGGGAAAGGGTATTTATTTTACCATCATCAACAATATGGCAAGATTTAGGGATTCAATGATCAACTGGGCTTGGGGAGCTAGGAAGGGGAGGAGAAGAGACAAAAGTCCCAGCTTCCAAGGGCTCACAGGTCATTTGAGATTAAACCTACACTCATGGAACCAGAAAACACTCCGAACTGTGTCAAGCCATGTGCGATGTAGGACATCTTGTCCCACAAAGTGATGGGAGAATGAACACAGAGGTCAAGTTTGATCTTTTGCCAAAGTCTCGCCATGGTAACAGGGTTGTCTGCCACTCGCTGAGCATTTACCTGGCAGGCGCTGAGCCCTTTCATGGATGGCCCCACGATTCTTCAACAACCCTACGAAATAGAAACTTAATGGTCCCATTTTACAGATAAGAAACTGATGCTCAGGGAGGTTACGCAACAGAATTTAATGAGTGGCAGAGCCAGGACTTGAGCTCGGGATATCTGACTGAACAGCCCTATTCTTATCCACGCTGGTACACTACCTCTTGGCACAAAGAATTTTTATCTAAACTTTGCAAGAGAAAAGGCTGGTTAAAAAAAAAAAAATCAAAAACAGAGGCTGCTCTGAGGAAGACTGCAGAGTGGAGGAAACAGCATTCGCAAAGGCTCAAGACCTCTCAGTAGCCAGAGGTGAGCAAAATGTTTGAAAAAACCAATGTCCAGCCTTCCAGGGACTCACAGAGGAAGATGAATGGGAACTGAGTCTCCTGGGTGGGCACAGCGTTGGGTGTGTGCAGGGAAGGGAGAAGGCTGGAGGCTAATCCACAAGAACCCCCCCCCAAGGTGGATATTTGGATATTTGTGAAGATTTTAGATAACAAATGGAACCAGGCCCACATAAACCACCAGAGTTAAGCTTGGTTCTGAAGGCAAAGCAGCACAGAACCCCTACATCAAGAAGGCCACTGACTTTGACAAAGGAAACAAGGACCAGGCAAGACATGAAAGTGAGGAATTAGTGAAAGAGACACCACCCCTCACTCCCAGCCACTGCCACCTGCCACCAAAGCTCCAGAGAACAACGTGGAGGCACCCGCAGAAGACACACTCCAGCTTGTACCTTATAATTCAGATTTAATGCACTTGAACAGTCGGTGACTGCGTTGTCCGAGATCAGAGAAATTTAGAGCTAGAAGGAACTTCAAGTAACACTGAGTCACCATCTCCCCTCCCCCTCCCACCGCCACCAGCACGGCCAGCTGTCCCAGCCACCCCACCCCACCCCAACTGCGTCTGGATATCACTGGACTCGGCCCAGATGGGCTCCAGTTCAGAACCTCGAAGAAAGCAAGCTTCACAGGACCTCCTCTGGTCGTGGATTCCGATGTTAACCTCATGTATGACAATGAGGCTCTTTCAAATGCTGTGATTCAAACTATTTTTCTCTTTTTCTGCTCTGCAGGACATAGAGAACAGCTTTCACCTTAAATCTGTAGGTTTAACATGCTTTTATAAGATATATACCAATTGTTAAAAGTGGTTATCTCTGACACGAGATGGTAGAAAAATTCCTATTTTTTTTTCATTGTTGCATTTCTTTTAAAACCCTGATATATTATTTCTGCCGTCTCCCGCAATAAAAGACACAGTATTTTAAAAGCTCCTCACGGAGCATGATTTAATTGCCTCTTGTCTCCAGGCTAAATCCTTGTAGTTTTATCCAGAGGTTGACAACCGAGTCCTTGGCGGGGCAGACGGGTGACGCAAAGGAGTGAGAAGGGAGACGTGGACGGCAGTGCAGGTGACCAAGGCCAACTACAGAAAGCACGCCTGGCCGAAAGGCATCCACACCCCAAACTGGGCTGTGCGCCACCAGCCTGCAACCTCTCCCCACGAGCACGTTTCTCATCCTGTGTAGCCTGGTTTTTCAAGCTTTCCAAATTAGTATGTAGAGCCCCAAACAGAACATCTTTGGTTTTGGTCATCCAAAGACATGCCATTATCTGTTGTGTCAACAGCGATCTTGGTCTCACGCCAAATACTCGCCAGCACACAGGATTTACACCCACAGAGACCGATCAGTCCCCAAGTCCTAGCAGAGGCTACGGGGGCGCAGCAAAGAAACGAGGAAAATGTGACTCGCAGCCTTGACTCTGCACTGGCTCAGGGACTGTGGCAACGGGCACAGCAGACTGCCCGTGTCACGTGGAGCCTGTTCTGGCCACCAGGCCACCTCACCAAGCAGGCTTGCTTCTGTCCAACTGGCTCGAAGTCACACTGGGAGCTATTTACATGAGTCCAAATCCACCCAGAGGCAGCAGATGGCGGGGCCGGGCTGAGACGTGGGGAGAAGCTGGGGTGGTTGGGCTGAGTCAGAGGCAGGGGCTGCAGACAGCTTCTCAGTGGGCACTGACAGCTCAAAACATCACTCCCACCCCTGCCTGGTCTGTCGCACGGCCGGGAGACTGAGAAAAGATGAGGCGTGAACACAGCTGAAACGATCACAGGCTGATCCCTAGACCCTGAGATCAAATGGCATTGGACAGGCCCGTCCCACTCCTAGGGGGCAAGTGATAGAAGCTTCCAGGCTCTGGTACCTGCCAGCACCCCCGGCCACCTCCTGGGATCTTTGTCACCATTGGTGGAGAGCAGTGCCGGGCCGAGCATAGAGGTGCCACACGGGGCCCAGACAAGCAGCTGCAAAGCACTCGGTTTCAAACCTCAACCAAGAAGAGTAGAATGACCAGGGGCCTCCACGTTTTTGTCATCTTTACCCCCGACATGGCCCCGGGCTCGGTACACAACAGGCAACCAGAGGCATTTGTTGGGGCAAACTGAAAGTGGGTGTGACGCAAATCCAACCAAGTGACCTTTGCCTGTGACTGTGTTTGGGGCGTGTTTATTTTTTCAAGGCAGGATGTCGGCTATAGAACATTTTGTGAGCCATCCTGAGCCCTGACAGCACCGGTGAAATCCTGACGTCGTTAGTCCGGGCGGACAACGGGTGTTTCATTTCCTGCTCTGGAACTCTTTCAGTCATAAGACCCTCGGTGTCTCCCTGGCCCACGCCTGAGTGGGAACGCGAATGACACTCACGCACGCCCATATGGACGGCAGCTTTCGTGTGCCAAATGGAGAGCATTTGGACCTGGAGTGTTTTCTTCTTCCTCCTCTTCTCTAGCTTCCTGCTCACCAGGGAGGTTGTGGACGGTGCCAATCTGGGGTGATGAACATCACTGATGGGCACGCCTCGAACCTCCATATTAGCATCAGCACCAATAATGTGGAGGTCAAACTGGGCCAAAGGCCAAGGAGCCAGGAGGCACTCAGGCTCCCAGGCTAATGCTTGGACATTAGCACTGGGCACTAGAGATTTCTAGGGAATCATGAGAAGGTATGGGCCAGAAGAGTCATACAAATGGATTATCAGAAAGAATACATTTTCTGTCTCCACGTTTATTGGGAACCTCAAAGAAAATGAACAGAGATTGACTGACCCACCAAAACAATTTCTGATGCAGTCACGACATGCTTGGGAATTCTGGATGGTGAAGGGGTGGACTGGGGCTCAGCAAGGTAGCCCATAGTCAAAGGCATCAGGGTTGTTCTGAAAATAAAGATTCAAGAAGCCCAAGAAAATGTTCTTATCTATGAGAAGAGCACACACTGTGGGGTCCTGCTTCATGGCTGCTGTCCAGAGCCTCAGTGCTGGCGTGTGGTTCAAACAGCTGCAGGACAGGAAAGAGCCGTTAGCTTGTCTGAAAGGGAGGCCATCGGGAACCGTGGCACGCGTTGCTTTTTAGATTCGCAAGACACAAAAGATCGGTTTATTTGGGCCACAAAGTTATCTCAGTTACCTTATTATCAACTGATCATGACCATATATGGAGGAAAATCTTACTTTGGAAACAGCTGTGTGCGTTTTGAATTACAGAAGTTGGTGCTTTTAACAACACCGTCAAAATACCTGTGGACCGATTGCTCCGGAAAAATAAAGTGTGTGGGCTTCACTGTTCACCCACAAAGAGACAACCCCCTGTCATTCTTAGATTTCACTTTAAGGAGTTTGAAAAAAGTAAAGACAAGGAGTTTCCAAAAACACTTCTTAAAAATCAGCAAAACCATCATCAAACCTTGAAATAATGGAGCTGACCGAGCCCTTCCAAAGTTGGATCAGGAAATGGAGATTTAGGATATACACGCGACTTGCTCAAGACAGTACAACTGGTGAGCGGGAAATCCAGGAGGGGAGGGCTCCAGGGCCATGGTTCCGTACTCCGTCCCCAGACAAGACAGGTTTTGGTAATGTTTATGTTGACACATAGTTTCGAATATCTAAATATGTTCTATCTGACCTTCCTTCGGAGACAGCCAAAGTGGGAGGTGCGGGAGAGCACTGCTGGGTGGATTCGAGCCCGCACATTGTGAGGGTACAGAAGCGGTTCTGTCTCAGCACGACCTGCTTCCCCCTTGCCAGAATTGTCCGGCACCCACCCTGTGACTGGCCGGGAGTAGAGCAGGTGCCCACACAAGTTCAACGTCTCTGAGCATCATGGGAAAAAAGCCCGTGTTCTGCCTGGGGACCCTACACGGTCTCCCTGAGTCCACCGGGTAATTTCTTCTACTTTAAACATCCCTACATTTCCATGGTGAATGGCTGGTCACTCTGTTTGTTACCCAGTGCAACCCCACAGTCAAATGTCTTACTCGGCGATTCCATATACATCCAGCCGCTCAAACCAGGGCCAAAAGAGGTAATCGATCATGGATATACAGTCTCCACCAAAGAAGATGGTGTTCTGATAGCCAAGAATCTAAAAGTTTAAACAGAACAAAAGCAAGTTAATTTACTTACTTGCTGACATATTTATAGATGCTAAATACAGATATCAAATTGATTCCCAAAGAGGGAGAACCAAGGCTCTGATTCTCCTTCCAATTTGTTACACAATGTGTCTGCCCTTTTCCTGAGGTTTCCTCCACTTCCTTTAAGGCCAAACTCCCAGCCATGCTCAGTCCCTCCCCCCTTTCAGCACTGGAACAACGGAGTGGCTCATCTGACTACGGAATCTGGAGGAAAACCCAGGCAGAGGGAGCACAGCCCTGATCTCTTAGCCTCGAGAAGGTTCCTCCAAGTGCTAAGCTTTCCAAGGAGGAGCTCAGTCCCTGGAGACAGGGGCCCTGCCCCACACCAGCACTGCCCATGACTGAGAGGGAGGGCACCTCGTTAGCAACCCTGCTTGCTGCAGTTGCGATCCCCATTTTCCAGGATCCACTTTATCCATAATTAAGGGGATACCACGGTCTCTATAGGTCTTCCTCTTTAGACTTATTTCCTGATTCAAAACTAACACAGGAAAGAGCAAATGCTATTGTAGTGGATGCCCTCAAATCTCAACACTGTCTTTATATTTTCTTTTTATCTTAGCTCTTTGAACTTCACACTTTTTGGCCACTCAACACTACCAACTTTCTACATTAAAATAGAATTTCTCATTTCCAAATGGGACAAGTTTACCCAGATAGATGGACCGTAAAGCAAACAGATATACTCTTAACAGACAGCCAAAATACAGTAAAAAAAAAAAAAAAAAAAAAGTAGTTGAAAAATTTAAAAGCAAAAATGCTTAGTAGAGGTTATTGTTGGGCCAGGTCTTTCCAAAGAGAAAAGTACGGTGCCAATTACCTAATTAAATCAAGCAAACAACTCTCTCTGACCCATATAACTCATAGTCAACTACATACTTCCCTATAGCTATAGAGCCGGCTTCCTATGTCCTTTATCTGGATTTCTATATTCCTGTCTCTATTGCTCAGGCTTCACTGCTCATACTCCAGTTTATGGACTCTCTCATGTAGTCTGCAGTTGTAGTTAAGAACGTCAGCTCAGGGGCAGCCAGACCTGGTCCTCCTATTCAAAATGGAATCCGGGCAACTTACCTACCTACCTCCTCCTCCAAGCCTCAGTTTTCTCATCTGTAAAATAGCGCCCACCCCAGAGGTTATGGTGAGGAGTGACGTAATCATGCATGAATAAACATAAGCTCTTACGATGAGAAAGCACAGAGACGTCTGAAGTTACATCTAGAAAGCAGACGCATCTCTGACAGAAAAGATCGATGGATCAGGTCCCCCACCCACCACCCCTCTCAGTGGAGAAAGCAAATCTTGTTGCCCTAAAGTCCAAGTTTTCATTATCCCCCAATATGGCGCGGAGGAGTTCCCGTGACTAGTGTCGGAAGTCTGAAAAAACGTTAGGTAGCATCACTTTGTTCAAGAAAACGAACAGGATGGTACTAAACCAGTGGAATCTGGCCAATGAAAACTCAAAACAGAGGCTATTTTAAGGCATAAGGAAAACAGATCTGAGTACAGCAGAAAGGAACAAACTGTTCAGTTTTTATGGATTCCAGACAGCATCCAATCTTCTTTATGCTCACAAATGGATAATAATTACCGAAACTTTTACCCTGGCTTCAAAACATATACCTCCAGCTTATTATTGGCCTTCACGGCACAGACGAGAATGAAATCTAAATCGATCAGCCCTGGAACATCTATATAGCTTTTCTGTTTACAGAGCAGCAGTGCTCCTGGGAAAGTCCTTGTCAAAACAGATCATATATGGACATTTATTGGAACCCATGATAGGTCCTTTGGTAAAGTAATATTCTGAAAGTGAATAACTGCTTAGTAATTGGTATTTATTTAGTATATACTTTTAAAGCTTTTTATTTACTCAAAGTAGGAGTATGTCTTTAATATACATGATGTTATAGATACAATTAATTCCTTTTTTTTTTAAGATTTTATTTATTTATTCGACAGAGATAGAGATAGCCAGCGAGAGAGGGAACACAAGCAGGGGTAGTGGGAGAGGAAGAAGCAGGCTCCCAGCGGAGGAGCCTGATGTGGGGCTCGATCCCATAACACTGGGATCACGCCCTGAGCTGAAGGCAGATGCTTAACTGCTGTGCCACCCAGGCGCCCCATAGATACAATTAATTCTTATATAAATACTCAAAGTAAGTCAAGCCCTATCGAAGTACATGGTACAATAGAAAGTCAAGATGAGCATATGGATAAATAGGTGAGGCATCACTTATCCTCTGCCAGACTCTCCCACCCCCAAAATACATATTCACATTCCCTCGGACTTTCTTCTTCTTCTTTTTTTAAAGATTTTATTTATTTATTTATTTATTTGAGAGAAAGCAAGAGACAGAGCCCGAGCAGAGGGGTAGGGGCAGAAGGAGAGGGAGAAGCAGACTCCCCGCTGAGAGCAGAGCCCAATGCAGGGCTCCATCCCAGGACCCCAGGATCATGACCTGAGCCAAAGGCAGACACTTAACCCACTGAGCCACCAAGGCGCCCCTCTTGAAATCTTTAAGACCCTCAGTGGGAGAGCTCCCTTCCATGTGAACCTGATAACCTTCCAGACATGTGCAGTGGCCTTTCCCTTGACAATCACAGAACATCAGTATGGGCGGGGTCACCGGAACTCCTCTAGTGGGACTCCCCTCCCATTGTACCATTTATTTACACCATGCTCACTACACAAGGGATCAGAGATGCAGTGTAAAGAAAAATGTATAGCATAAAATATTAAAATGGAAAATAATAAAACACTAAGATGAGAGAAAAACAAAAGTTAGAACAGAAGGTCAAAACAAGGAAGGAAAATGACATCAAGATATCAAGCCCGGGGTCCTGCAGAGTTCCTTAAATAAAGCTTTGAATTGACTTGAGTTTCCTGGCAGCTGAAGGGGAGAGGAAAACATGCTGATGAGCGGGGATGGATTCTCGCCTCTCCGGTGGAAGCACAAAGAGACTCTCGCTTTTCAGGAGAGGAAACAGCCCCACGGAGTTAAAGGAGCTCTCTGGGTCCTGCAGAGCTAAGACAAAAACAGCATTCTCCTTATTTATTCCCAGAGGAGAGCCAGCCCTTGTGTCCCTGAACTTCAAATATGTAAATATAAGGACTCTAATCACAGCAGCTTTGCCAAGCCTCTTGTGAATTGTTTGTTCTTTAAATTTAAGTATCAGCAAGAAGCTGAGAATCAGCAAACTCTGAAAGCCTCTGCCCCTCTACAGCCAAGGCTGGCCCAGCTGTGAGCTTCCCTGTGAGAACTGCCTCCCCAGTCCTATTTTCTCTCTCAAACAGGGGCTCAGGGGCTTCGCCAGAGCACCTACCCCACTGGGAGATGAGACTAAATCACGGTCAAAACAAAACAAAACCTTATCAAAATTCTCTCCTGGGATGCCTGGCTGGCTCAGTCTGTAGAGCGCAGGACTCTCAATCTCAGGGTTAGGAGTTCAAGCCCCCCGTTGTGTGTAGAGATGACTAAAACTAAAATTTTTACAAAATTCCTTTTTCCTCTTCTATTCCATCAGTAAGAACGTCTTCAGGCAACTCTACTAAAATAGTTCTCCTGTGTTCTCAGTTTAAACTCAGTCGCTTTCTTACAGCCAGTTAGCATCTCTAACAGATTTTAGGATAAACAGTAAAATAAGACAGTAGGATTTCCACCCGCTGAGCATGAAAAAGCCCGGATGCAAGAGCCCCTTGTCTCTTCTTCGAGGGCCTCTCGGGCTCCCCCAGGAGGACCCAAAAGAGGTTCGCGAGAGACAGAAGGTGGAAGGAAGAAGCGCGTCGGGCTCCCCCCAGTGGCCATCGGTGGTGAGGCGCCCTGGCCATGGCTCCCCCAGGAGGTTCACCAAAGAGGTAAGAGAAATCTATAAGTTTTTGGGAGAGACGCAAGATCATAAGCAGAAGCAAATCCCAGACTTCCTCACACGAGGCATTCTAAAAAGCTTCCATCTTGGAAGCTTGGGTAGTGAAGCTTGGCATCAGCTTCACCAACTGTGCTCAACCCGGAGAGGTCTCTGCCCTGCGCCACTGTCACGGCCTCCGCCCGGTGGCTTGTAAAGGCGCTGCTGTCCTTGCTGGAGAACAGAGAAAGCGTTTTTTCTTGATGGAAACGGTTCCTAAGAAGCAGCATCCACCCCCGCACCCTTACCCCCTCTCATCGCCACCCCACCCCCCTCACCCCTCACCCCTGGCCCTCTAAGGACACAAAACCACCTGCCAATACAGAAGCAAGGCGGGCCCTTCCCCAGAAGCAGCAGAAAAACACTCAACTCCAGGGCAGAAATCCTGAGTCCATAAAAGTAAGAGAAGGTTCTCAAGATGTCAAATTTCAGGTTCCTGTTACACTGAATGGAGCTGAGGTGGCGCTAAGGAGAACAAACCGATTCCCTGTTAAATGAACCAGCGGTACGGAAACAAACTTGGGAGGACATAAAACCATTTCTCCTCTGGAACGAAGCCTCAGAGGTGGGGTCTGGGACAGAACACGCCCCTCCTGCGGCTCCTCAGTTATGACCTGGAGTCCCTTATGAAGATTCAGAATGCCATCTGTCAACATTTGGGGATTAAAGGACCATCCTGAAAATTCTACGCTGGACTCCTTTTAGCGGACGTCCTCCTTTCGTCAGCATATATGTGTACAGTAGTAGCCAGGGAAGCGAGGAGGCCAACGCTTGACAAGTCGAACACCTTTACAGTGATGGATGGTGGATGGAAATACAAGTGAATGTTTTTAATTTCCCCTAGATGGGAAGATGACTTCTTACCCGTAAAAGCTGTGGAAGAAATCACAACAGGAAAGACCTATTTAGCACAATATTGTTAAATGTTGTATTTCTATTATGTACAAAAAAGATAAGCCAGACTACATGTTAAAAACAAAAGAAAAAAAACCACGTGTTTTTGAAAAACAGGCAAATATCCTTTATGTATAAGGAACTCATTAAGAGGAACTTCTACAACTCAACAAGGAAAATCAGGAAGATCTTAATAGACAGATGGGTAACAGACCATTTTCACAAACAAAACACAGAGAGATTGCGTAGATTTCAGGGAAGCTCATCTACTTCACTACCAATCAAAGAAATACAAATTAAGTCAGCAACGAAAAACTACTGCTTCTCTCCAAAGCAGGCAAATATCTTCTTTAATGAAATCTCCCCACAGTGAAAAGGGGAAGTGCAAAGAGAATTTTTATATACTGCTGGTGGGGGAGCAAACAGCACAAGTCTTTGGGGAAGCAATTTAGCAAACACAGCTCAAGCCTCTCAAAGTTCATACCCTTTGATCTGGTAATTCCATTCCTGGAAGTCTGACCCAAGGACATTCTCAAATAGAGAAAATGTTTTTTTATGCAAAAAAAGCTGCTGTTTCTTGCAACACCATTCAGGACGGTAAACGACTAGAAACTCTAAATATTCCTGATGGGGTGCTGGATAAATAACTCCAGTTTATACACATGGCAAATTATGTAGACTGAAAGTGACCTTTCTTCTATTTTTAAAGATTACACATGTAATACAGAAATACATTCTCATTATTTAAAAAAATTCAAATGCTAGAAAGCAGTTTAAATGACAAAGATCTGCCCTTCCCCATCCCTGCTTTTACCCACTTTTCCTTCCCATCCCAGTACTAATCCCTTTCCCAGTAGCAGCCTCTATTAGGAGTGTGATGTGTATCTCTCTAGGCATTTTCCTGGACATTTATTTACATGGATACGTACACCTGTGTACATCTGTTTTCTTCTACAAAGAAGGGATCATGCCATCTGTACTACTGTGTAATTCACTTAAATATTTCTAGGCAATCTTTTCATGTCCGTACACATGAATCTACCTCATTCATTTTAAACTGCTGTACAGAATTCCACAAGGCGAACATCATTTATCTAACCAACCCCTGTCTAATATACATTAAGGTTTATAATTTTTCACCCTCATAAATAATGCTTCTCTAATAAACGCTCTTATACATATAAACAAGCATTTACAGATATATTATAAAAATATGGGAAGATCTTTACATCCTAATGGTAACCTAGTTCTATATATAGGACAATTTTAATTGCATAAAAATACACATAGCAGAAAAGAACAGGAAACAAAAAGTCCAAAATGATACCTGTAGTTGTTTCTGGGGACTGGGATTATGGATTTTTTTGTCTGAGTTTCTATATTTTTCTGTATTTTCCAGAGTCTCTCTAATGAACAAGTATTTCTTTACAATTGGAGAAGAGTAAAATTAAGCTCTAAATAATAGGAATAATTATTATTCTATTATTTACATGGTGGTAGATGGTATAGCAGAAGGCTATTCACAGAAATACGGCAAGTATTAGTTTACCTAGAAAGCAGCTGTCAGAATTGGACAACGGATGGAGTTACCAAAGTCACAAAAGCACTAAAACCACTCAATTAGCCACTGTCAATAGAGGATAATCACTTCCGTGGTGTGGAAGGATGGCGGTCACGACTAAAAATGACATATTAGTAGACACGCTAGATCAGCGAGCAAACCCAAGAGAACTGACAACATGTGTCCAACATAAAAACTTGTACATAAATGCTCACAGCAGCATTCTCTGTAGTAGCCAAAAAGTGGAAACCATCCAAGTGTCCATCAAATGTTGGATAAACAAAATACGGTATATCCGTACAATGCAATACTATTCAGCCGTAGAAAGGAATAAAAGATGAACCTTGAAAACATTATGTTAAGTAAAAGAAGCTCAGGAAAGGCTAACATTGTATGTTTCCATTTATATGAAATGTCCAGAACAGGTAAATTCGTAAAGACAAAAAGTAAATTCGTGGTTGCCTATGGCTGAGAAGGTTTTGAAGAAATGGGAAGCCAAGGCTAATGACTAAGGGATTTCTTTTTAAGATGATGAAATGTTCTAGAATTAACTAGTGGAGATGGTTGCACAACTGTGTAAATACACTAAAAACCACTGAACTGTGTACTTGAAAAGGGTGAATTTGTGGTATGTGAATTATGTCAATAAAGCTTTTATAAAAAATAGCTAGTAACAATGAGTTTAGTTTGTAGACACGGTAAGTTAGTTGATAACAAGATAAATTTAGCTTATAAATAGTTTGCCATACACAAAAGGCTATAGAAAATTATTTTCAGTGAACAATTAGCCAGATACAAACTTTCTTTCCTTCCTGTCCTAGTGACATCAAAAGAGAAACAACTAAGCAACATATAAATAATTTCATTATTGAAGTTAATAAAAATTAAGAAAGAAAAATAGCAAAACTTAACCAAGACGATATCTAACTGGGCACAAATGTATTCTTTCTGGAGAGGAGAAAGGACAGAATAAAAGTTAAGGTTATGGGAGAAATTTTGAATCAAGAAAATATTTAACCAGAGATGCTCTTGGGGGTTGTAAATACAACTTATACAAATTTGACCTCATGCAAACAGCTGCACACACAAGGCACGTAATCAAATTTGGCGACAGGGGAAGCTTTGTGCGGAGATACCACAAGGAGGTTGGGGAATGCCAAGAATTAAAAACATCAAGTGTCCTGTGGCCCCCGAAGCTGAAGGCCTCCAGTTACTAGGCAGGTTGTCACTCACTCAGGGTTTTTCCAGAGATATCTCTGTTCCCGCCCTTCTCATTCCCTTTTACTGAGTTCTGCTGATGACTAGCAGGAGATCAAACAATAGCCAGAACACAGATTTCATTATGCACAGAAACACTGAATTAGAGCAAACTTCTGAAGCATCAGAGAAATCTGGCCAAATCCTGTCTCTCACTGCCCTTGAGCTGACTGCCTCCACAATGAAAACATTTAGAATGAGGGCACTGGCAAAAAGGAGGAGGAGGAGGAGGCGGGGAGGAGGGGGAGGGGGAGGGGGAGGAGGGGAGGAGGAAGGGGAGGGGGAGGGGGAGGAGGAGGGCCAGCAGTAGCATCGCTGAAAGGTCTGGTACATTCAAATCCACACAGATAAAATGAAGCTGGGCTCCAGTGCTGTTCTGATACGGTGAAATCAATCACAAGCATTAAAAAAAGAATAAAGCTAAAAAGATGAGTACCGCTGCGACGGATTCAGTGAAGACTAGAAAGTTGGTTTGAAAACAGAAAGTGTGGTTACGGAATGACATCCCTGTCGTTTTAAAACTCACGAAAATCCCCAGAACAGGAAAGTAAGCAGGGAGGCTGCTGGTTTGATCATGAAAACAGCAGTCATGCATCTCAAAGAATTGTGAACCTATTACAGAAAATGTGGTTATAGAACAAGCACGATTAACATTTAATTTTGATGAAACTATTTTTTAAGAAAAAATTTTAGGGGCGCCTGGGTGGCACAGCGGTTAAGCGTCTGCCTTCGGCTCAGGGCATGATCCTGGAGTTATGGGATCGAGCCCCACATCAGGCTCCTCCGCTATGAACCTGCTTCTTCCTCTCCCACTCCCCCTGCCTGTGTTCCCTCTGTCGCTGGCTGTCTCTAATAAATAAATAAAATCTTAAAAAAAAAAAAAAGAAAGAAAAAGTTTTAAAGTCAGGGCATTTACGTCAAAAGAAACTGTCAGAGTTTAAGGCTGTAAATTTGCTTGTGAATAACATGGCAGAAGATGATGTGTCGGTGTCCTAACTAGCTTATCCCTCAGAAGGACCATGTATATTTAATATACTTTCAGCTCACACAAAATCCTGATTATGCAAAACCACGTAAAAGAGTCACACAAGTCAGGGAACATTCTCTATCAAAATTATTCTGACAAGTTTCTATTTCACTAGACTCTCCTAGAGTCAATATACTGGTATTTAGAGGATTGGATCAAATAATTCAAGCTAACTGGGCATGTTTCAGATTCTGATATTGCCTGCATTGTAGTTATAATTCTTGCTAACAATGGGACAAAGCCACATTCGAATCAAACAATGTTGAATGCTCATTTACTCAAAGGTCCTTAAATACCATCAGTGAGAGCTGCCTAAACCTGGGCTAGTTAACAGGTTATTTCTAGGATTCAGCTACTGAAGATAAAGCAGAAATGTGTTATTCAGTGATGTGCCAGAGCTGACCAATCACCGATCACATCTCTTCTCAACCCCGAGCTTAGAGACACAACATGGGTAGGTCAAAATCAGCCTTGGGAGGGAGTATGTACACCACTGAAATCAGAAAATGCTATAAATCAGAGCTTCTTTTTCTTCTTTCTGAGGGTCTGTCTTATATGATTATTCGTTCCATAAATACTGCAATGGTACAAATCTAAGATAGGTAGCTGGAAGTGTAAATAAATTTAATCTGCTTCCACTTGACAAAGGTCAAATGGAAGAATACTGATAATCAACTTTCCCTTAAGGGGGTGAAAACAGCATTCTGATAGCTGCCAACAGAGTTACAACCCACCCATCACGGGAAAGTATCAGTTTCTAGAACAAAGATAAAGGAAGTCATAGAACCACCTTCCAGATTATTCTAGAGGTAAGGGGTAAGGAGCTGTATTACTGCCAGGTTAGGGAAGGATCTGCCGTCAGAGATTGCTCCTTGCCTACCCTACCCAAAGCCACTTTCCCCTCTTTCTTACAGGGCCCTGATTTCATCCAAGGTGTCCCCAGCAAAAAGACTACATTTCCCAGCCGCACCCCCCCCCCGCCCCAGCACATAGTTATGCTACAACTAAGTTCTGGCCAATGTGATTTAAGTAGTCATTGAGTAGGAATTCTGAGAAAGCCTTTTTTTCTTTTGCCTTTTATTTTATTTTATTTTATTTTATTTTATTTTATTTTATTTATTTGAGAGAGAGAGAGCATTCATGCCCACGAGCAAGGGGATGGGCAGAGGGAAAAGCAGACTCCCCACTGAGCAGGGAGCCCAACATGGGGCTCCATCCCAGCACCCCAAGATCATGACCCCAGCCAAAGGCAGCCACTCAACTGACTAAGCCACCCAGGCGCCCCCTGGGAAAGACTTTAAATAAAGGGGCATGGCCTTTTGCCATTTTTTCCCCTCCGTTCTCCTTTCTGCAACCTGGAGCTTGGATGTGATGGCTGCAGTTCCAGCAACTATCCTGTCATTTTGAGGATGAAAGGCTTGTACTAGATGACAGAACAGATGGAGAGAAAGATCCTCAAACCCTAGTAAACATTAAAAAGCTATCAAAATAGCCCTATCCTGCACTACTTCTGGCTTTTTTGTGTAAGAGAATAAAGCCTTATAAAATAAATTTACGGTAGGTAGGTTCCTTTTACTAGCAGCCAGACAAAATCCCTAACAAATATAAACCTTAGCTTCATTGGCAGAAGGTACAGAAGCTATGCAGAGCTCCTTAAGGAATGTAGTGATTCAGGGAAAGAAGAAACTCATCACATGCCTTTCCCCCTTCCTTGCCAGATTTTCTTTTCTCTTCTTTTTCCTGGAAATGACATGATTTTATATATTGAGAAAAAACCCCAAAGAATATACAATAAATATTAGAGCAGGATACAAAATCAATATGTGAAAGCCAGGTGCATGTCCATACCCTATCAACAGAAAATCTGAAAAAAAATTAAGAAATCAATTCCATATAAAATAACATCAAAAAAATATCTAGGAATAGATTTAATGCAAGATGTTTACATTGAAACTACAGTTTTAAAATTAATTAGAGAAGATAAAAATAAATGGAATCAAAACAGTATGGTAGTGGTACAAAATCAGGCACATAGATCAGTGGAACAGAATAGAGAGCCCAGACGTAAATATATTTATACCAGGAATTTGTATGAGGAATATAAACTGGTATAGCCACAACGGAAAACATTATGGAGATTTGTCAAAAAATTAAAAATAGAACTACCATGTGAACCTGAAACTCCACTTCTTGATATATTATCTGAAAGAAATGAAATAATTATCTCGAAGAGATTTCTGCACACTCATGTTTATTTTTATTGCATCATTATTCACAATAGCCAAGATATGGAAACAACCTAAATGTCCTGTGATGGGTGAATGGATAAAGAAAATTTGGTATGTATGGGTTTTTTTTCGCTATTTTTCTCATTTAAATTCAATTAATTCACATATAGCATATTATTAGTTTCAGAGGTAGAGTTCAACGATTCATCAGTCTTATAAAACACCCAATGCTCATTACATCACACACCCTCTAATGTCTATCATCGTTACCCTATCCCTTCATTCCCTTCCCCTCCAGCAACCCTCAGTTGGTTTCCTGTGATTAAGGGTCTTTTATGGTTTGTCTCCCTCTCTGATTTCATCTTGTTTTATTTTTCCCTCCTTTCCCCTATGCTCCTCTGTTTTGTTTCTTAAATTCCATGTATGAGTGAAATCAAATGATAACTCTTTCTCTGATTGGGTTATTTCACTTAACATAATACCCTCTAGTTCCATGCACATCATTGCAAATGGCAAGATTTCATTTTTTTGATGGCTTAATAATATTCTGTTGTGTATATATATATATACCACATCTTCTTTATCCCTTCATCTGTCAACGGACATCTGGGCTCTTTCCCTAGTTTGGCTATTGTTTCCTTGCCAAATTTTCAAGAATAATTCTATAGCAGGTGAGCAGAGGGCAAGCACCCACAAGTTAAAATTAGATGACTAGTAGCTGAACTGATCAAAGACCAGCAGAAAGAATAAGTGTGTGAGAGCAGGGGTTGTCACAGTGACCAGGCTAGGGACCGTGCATTGCTTCTTCCCCTGTATCTGACCAGGAGAGGGGCTCTTTTTGTACCTCTTCAAGGTTGCAGAATTCCTGACGCAGGGCCAGCTTCAGATCAGCGCATTCTCTCCCGCATCTCAATGCTACCAGACACTCCTTGGTCAAATGCGGGACCTAATCAGAGAACACAGGTTCTTAGTGGAGAAGTCTGAGGAAACTCTGTGCTCCTGCTCTGCCTAAAAATGTAGCCAGAGGGGCGCCTGGGTGGTGCAGTCGTTAGGCGTCTGCCTTCAGCTCAGAGCGTGATCCCGGCGTTCTGGGATCGAGTCCCACATCGGGCTCCTCCGCTGGGAGCCTGCTTCTTCCTCTCCCACTCCCCCTGCTTTTGTTCCTTCTCTCGCTGGCTGTCTCTATCTCTGTCAAATAAATAAATAAAAAATCTTAAAAAAAAAATGCAGCCGGAGCTTTATCACTCCAACTTAACAGGCCAACACCCACATCCAGGCTCCCCCATCTCCTCGAAGGGTCATCCCTATGGTTCCAGAAATCCACTGTCACAGCACCATGGTAAAACAGGGTGCTTTAAAAGGGGTTCTCCAGCGCTCCTTCTTTGCTCCACTACTCCGTGCTGTACAATCTTAGGCGGGGCACTTAACCTCTCTAAGCCTCAGTGTTGTCATCTGGAAAATGGATACAATAACAGTACCCACACTAAAGGGCACCTGTGAGCATTAAATGAGTTAACCTTTATAAAGCAGGTAGGATAGTGCTTGGTACGGCATAAATGCTCAAGCTATGTCAGCCACTGATGTCCTGGAGGCCTTTTAGCTCTTTTCAAAGAGCTCTATCATAAAATTTCCCCATCCTTTTTTCTTGTATTATCAAGAGGTCCCCCCTTTTCTCTCTTCTTCACATTTCCTGGACAGTTGGCACTGTTGCTGCGCATAAAGGGCAGTCCCCTTTCACGTATTCCCTTCTTCACACCACAACATTTTTTTACCTGAAACTTTAGACATATTCCCTTTAACACACCACCAGTTCTCAGCTCTTTCAACATTCCTACCTTGAGTCACACGGTCATAACTGTGCCATAACCATACCTCTTGACACTGCTAGTTGAAATAGAAAAGAGCCTATCAGTTAAGCCTTTAATTTTTAAGATTAGAGGTGACAGCCCTACTATTATTCCATACTAGTTACCCTCCTAAGATGCAGGGAGTATTAAAACAATGTGACCAATGATTTCGCTTTAAAAAATGAACTGCAGTTTGGGAAAGACGTACAAAGTAAAATGGACTGTAAGTGACTTTTTTAAAAAACCGGATATACCTTATAGAATAACTCCAATAACATCTTTTGGCGAGCCCGCTCATAAGGGTCATATGGATACAGCTTTCTTCCAGGATAAGCATCATCCAGGTACTCACAAGCGATGACAGATTCGTAGATCAACTGACATTTGCTGTTCTCCAGGACAGGGATTTGGCCAAAAGGGTGCTTTGTATAGTACCACTCAGGCTTGTTTCTCAGGTTAATGTTGATAACTTCATGTCTTAAAAAGCAAAGGGAAAACAAGACAGAACAAGAATGAGAGGCTTACGCAGGCAGACACTCATCCCGAAGACAGAGGCAACCAGTTTATAAAATTTAAGTTTGCAATAAGTTTTCCAAAGTTTAGGTTTTTCCAGAGAAAAATACATAGCAACATCATTGTCTCCATTCACATAGTTAAGATGTGCTAAATGTTTTCTCTGCCTTGTCTCACACGCTCCTTGTGATTCCTGGCTCCAGGAGTTTGAGGCTCCTGCCCATGATCACTGCGAGGAAACAGCAGAGCCACACTGAGAGCCAGGCAGTCTGACTCAGAGCGCACACACTCAACCACAGCATTCCAGAATTTTGTATGTTTTAAAGCTTGCAAATGCAAATCTGATATTAACAGGTCACAACAGAATATGGTAAATGTTAGCAGTTATGAGCTTGAATTCTGGCATCAGAGTGCCTGGGGTCTGGGCAGTCTAGCTTGTGATGTTGGCCAAATTCCTTAACTGCTCTGTGCTCAGTGTCCTTAATTGTAAAATGGGGGTAATAATTGTACCCATCTCTTAGCATTGTTGTGAGGACTGAGTGAGTGGGTATGTCTAAAGTGCTCAGGACCGTGCCTAGGTATATAAGCATCAATAACCTTCTTATTCTTCTCATTATTAATTATTATTAGAGGCTCAAGCCTATAAAGTTACCAAAAGCACTCACTTATGTTTAAAAAATTAAAGGAAACAAATGAGTATGTTCTTTGCTCAGTCAAGGAGATGGTCTTAAATCCTAAAGCAGTGGTTTTCAACAGGGAGTGATCTTGCCCCATTCTGCAGGGACACAAGTCAATGTCTGGAGACATTTTTTGGTTGTCAAAGCTAATGGAGGGCAGGGATGCTGCTAAATGTCCAACAACGCACAGGATAGCACCCCACCCCACCCCACCCCAACACACACACATACACACACACACACACACACACACACACACACACACACACACACAAAGGAAGAACTACCTGGCCCAAAATGTCAATAGTGCCAAGGCTGAGAAACCCTGTCCTAAAGAAATACTTACATTCGTTCCTAAGCTATCAGTTTGTCACTAAGGGTAAAACATCGGGCTACTGTTATTTTAAATAGGTAACCTTAGGGCCAAGGAGACTTGAGCAATAAGGGGGAATCTGGAAATACATTCCATATACACTCAACAAAGCAGAATTACATAATTTTGTTTAAAATTTCTCTGTATTAGCATCTCTCTGACATGAATCTGAAACGCTGAAGTCATCCCTTAAAGGACGGGCTCTCCAAGAGTCAAAACCTCACTTCAGCTTTGAGGCCAGCTGCACCCCCCCCCCCCGGCCCTATTCCAGACAAGTGGCTCTGCCTTCCATGTCCAGACCTCCTCGGCAGGTGCTGGTTTTACAAAATTCCTTCTGGAAGAAAATGTACCTATTTCTCAAGTATGTCAGAACCTTCAAGACGCCTCTTGACCGAAGTTCTTTCTATGTCATTGTTTGGAACGATTTGTTCATTCATTCAAAAAATATGTTTCAGCACCTACCTTGCACCAGGCTCTCTTCTAGCTCATGAAGGAGAGACAAAGCCCTACCCTCAAGAACTCACACTGGGCCTCGGCGGCGGGGGCAGCGGTGGAAGTGGGGCTGGGTAGCGCGGAGGAACGAGGGATAAGCACAACCGTCGGAGGCGGGAAGCGCCGCGCAGAGCGAGCGCACTGACGGCGCCTGGGGCGCGGCCCGCTGGCGGGAGCCTCCGAGGGGGCCCGGGGAGCCGCCGCCGCGCCCCGCCTTCAGCAGCGTGGCGGGAGGGAGCCTTCGCCCCGGAGGCGCCGTTAGCTTTGCCCCGAGCGGTCCTGAAAGTTTCACGCACAGACCCGGCTCCGAAGAAAGCTCGGCGGTTCAGGACCGCCCGCTACAGAACCCGCCCTTGGCTGGCCATTTACTGACTTTGCCTCCGAAGAAGGGGCACAAGGAGCTCCTCTGAAGTGTGAGCAGGACGCCCCAGATTTTGAACACCCCGCACGCCTGTGCGGATCTGGCCTCCGGCTTCTCACCTGATGCCTTTGGCCCGGAGGACAAGGCGCGTCCTGTGCGCGTAGGGGCAGAACCTCATGCTGTAGATACGGATCAGGCCCTCTGGGACCGGCCCCGGGGGGAGGCTTCCTGCGGGGGGAGGGGAGGAGGCAGGGGCCCGTAAGCCCACGGGGAGAGGGGCTCACTCGCCTCCCCGGGACCCCAAGAGAACTGCGCGCGCCCCGCCTCCCACGTCCAGGACACATTTGTATGTGGCTTTTGTGCAGAGGATCCCTTCAAATCCCTCCCCGCCGCGCTGGCCTGGGGGCCAAGGCCGTGCAGCCCCTCTCCAGAGCCAACGTTCCCAGCCACGCGGCGCCCCCAGTCCGGGGACAGCTGTCGAGGGCGCTCACCTTTCCCCAAGGCCCTAGTCGCATCCTCCATGATCTCCGAGCGTCTGCGCAGCGTGGAACGTTCGCCGCGGCCGCAGGCTCCGAGGACAGCCGCGCTCCAGCGCGCTCCTCCTGCCCCAAATTCAATTTTTGAGCGACTGAGCTCGGGGGTGGGGGTGGGGGTGGCCTGTAGGGTGGCGAGGGGGATAGAGGGGGAGTGATCTGGGAGCTAGGATAACTTAACCAAGAGAGCACATCCCCCGATTTGGAAGCCTAAGAGTCGGAAGTGGGCAAGAAACCCCTGAAAAGTACCCCTTGCCTTGAACACGTGGGTAGCGCATTCACTGGGGTCTCTCCACATAAAAAAATCCCTGCAGAATGGGCATTTGAACTCCAGCGTGTCTTTAAAGGGAGTTTAATAAAACTTGACCGGGGTAATGATATGTTTTCTTTCCAATCCTAAGCCCTCCCTCCTGCATCTCTAAGACAATTGGACACAACCTCCCTATAATGAGTAAGATTTGTTTGTTTTATATAAAGCCAAATTTCCTCAGGATGTAGCAGATAAGTAAGAAAAACTTGTTAGTGTTGAGATCTTGCATAACCCTGGGAGTGAGAGCCTCCTTAAATTTTGTGCCCTAGACCCGACCACACTTGCTTCCTCTTAGTTAGGGCCTCTTTGTGAGCTTTTGCCCCAGTTATGGAAAACAGGTGATGAATAGAGACATTCTTTACCTAGAGTCAGAAACAAATTTGTGAACTTTTACCAACCCCAGCATACATTTCAGAGAAAACTCTTTCTGATGCTATGGAAAACACAGCCAACAACCTAGCAACGTGAGGCCACTAGGATAGCTCTTCCATCTACCTTACATGAAAGAGGTATCTGGTCTTTGCTCAGGCCCTGATAGGCTGAGATCCTGAAATTCAGCAGGTGGTAAAATAATTCCTTTAATTTTACACTACTTAGTTGAAATGGGAGTTGCTTGTCGATGGATTATATAAGATTGACAGGAAGAGAAGGAAAGGATGTTATGGTATGTTCCACTCACACTAAAAGATTTCCATTGACTACCTTATTTGATTCCCATGACTACTCAGTTAGGCAGCTAGAATTATTCCTAGTTTACAAAATAGAAAACAGCCTCAGAAAAATGAAATTACTTGCCAAATGTGACCACCTAGTGAGGTCAAAGAACTTTAAAAGTCTAAAGCCTGACTTATTGTCTTGACCTCTAAAGGTGGTAACAGTGTGAAGAGGAAAGAATGTAAGTCCTGAAAAAGATATAGCACATAATAGCTGCTCAAATGTTAGTTGAATCTAAATAGCTTTATTAAAATGACAGAACCTAATTATGTAACTTATGAATGGGTAATTCCAATCTATCCAGAAATTCTTGGTTAATAGGCTAACATTTTTTTCTATTGAATAAGAATCTTTTAAAATCTTCAGAATAGTGACTCAGTTACATTTTTTTGCTAAGTCAGAGTGACTTCATGTGATTTTGAGTAGTTGTCACTTTATAAGAATTGGAGAATGGCAAAAATGTTTGAATAAATGTTCTCTGAAAATAAAATGTGTATGTATCAGCAAGACATCTGGTATTGGAAAAGATGAATTGACTTGCTATGCTAACAATTTTGTACTTTGGGAGACATAACGTAATAGGACGACTACTGTTTTGGAGCTAATTCTGATCAAGAAGAACAAACTGGTGGTAAAATGAAAGCAGAAAACATAACCATGTCATGGGGGAGCTTCTGGAAGACAAGCGGATGACTCCCAGGCACACAAATGTATCCCACAAAAAGGAAGCGGATTTCAAAGAGTTGAGAGAAAATATATCCAGATTCTAAAGGGAGGGTCATAAGAGGAATGTGAAATCGTTAAAACAAAAATAAATGATTACTTACATGTATTTGGTGCTTTATGTGTACTCACTCATTTAATCCTTAAAATAGTCCTATTAGAATTCTATAATTTCTTTTTGAAAGATAACTGAGCTGATGTTGGCACGGTCAAGTCACCTGTCAAACACCTCCCAACTAACAAGAGATAGAGCGAGGATTATGAAGCCTAGAAGTTCAACTCCTGGGCACACTTTTCTGTAAAAGTCAAGATAGTAAATACTTGAGGCTTTTCCAGCCATATTGTCTCAACTACTCACCTCTACATTTTAGAGTGAAAACAGCCATAGATAATATATAAATGAGTGGGGGTGGCTGTGTTCCAATAAAACATTATTTAGGGATGCTGAATTTAAATTTTATATATATTTTTAAAAGACTTTTTTTAGAGTAGTTTTAGGTTCACCACAAAACTGAGAATATATGGAGATTTCCCATATACTCACTACCCCTACATAAACACAGCCTTTTCCACCATCAACAACCCCATCAGAGAGGTACATTTTTACACTCGACAACCCTGCCCCGATACATTATTGCCCAAAGTCCATAGTTTTCATGAGGGCTCACTCTTGGTGAATTTCATATAATTTTCATGTGGCACAAATTAGGATTCTTTTTTTGATTTTTTAGAAACCATTTAAAAATGTAAAAACCATTTTTCACTCTTGGGCTGTACAAAAACCGGCAGTGTACTGGATTTGGCCTGCTGGCCTTCATCTGCCCCTCCCTGCTCTATATTGACAATGATTGAATTAGCAATGGACAAACTGAGAGTTCCAATTGTAAAGTAGAAGCTTAAAGAATCACCTTTATACTATGCTAGAAGAGAATGTATTTCCGACTTTCTTCTCATTGCCACCTTTCAAGGGAAATGAACTCTAAGATTTGGAAGATATTATTTATTAAAAGTATATGTGTGTATGGGAAGTCATGCTCTAAAATGGGAGTGTATTTGGTGTAGTTAGAAAAGAACAGACAGAACAATGGAAACATTTCTTCTGAAGGGAAGCAGTATAGTATCAAGATTCTCACTTGGCCTTATATTTAAACCCTGGCTTTGGCACTTAGGCAAGCTCTCTAACCTCTTGGACCTTCATCTTCCTCATCTGTAAAAAGAGAACACGAATAGTACGTACTTGATAGGTTTTGAATATTGAATGAAATCGTGCACATCCTCAGTATAGTAAGAGCTCAGTGTACTTGAAAATTAATGACTAATATTAGTGAATAAGAACACATTTAATAGCGTAGTGCACTCCAATTTTGTATCTATAAAGATGAAATGCACTGCAATTCTGCTTTGCCAAGCACATTAGAATTGAAATTCAACTCAGAATACTTATTTCACCAGTTACCAATTTAATGCCAGCTGAATGGGTTGAATGCTGCAGGCTACATTTCAGTAATGTGGTTTTTAATCTTACCACTGAATGCTATGGTTTCCCTGGAAAGATTTTAATTACGACCTTTAGACTTACCTCTACTTCCTTTTTAAGAACCAATATCTACCTTTTTGAAATCCTGTAAGCAAACTTTCTTTCTTATGTTATTATATCATGTTTATACCTCTATTATACTGATTCACTCAAGCAAAAAAAAACAAAAAACAAAAAACCCAAAACAGTAATAGCACCACATGAAACCTACTCCAAACCATTTCTAGCTACCTGAAATATAATCAGATCTGTTTTGAAAATGTGGGAAACTTCAGTGATGGGTGATAATGACTCAAGCCTTCTAGGAAAAGAATGCCACTGCAGAAATAATTTCTTTACTCTAATTACACAAGTCTCTGCTTCGAGAAAAGGAAAGAAAGTGGAGTTTGCCTTTTGCAGTTTTTAAAATCTTCTTTTCCCCACACCAATCTCTGACAGTAGCAGAAACCGGAGGACATTCCTCTTAATATTTCAGAAGCCTAATTTACACGAAAACTTATGTTACTGGGTGTTCAAAAATTGTTCACCAAGTTCAAAGAGTGAGATAAATAAGAGAAAAGGCTCTATTGTCAAATAGGCCTAAACTCAGGACTGTCTCCAGAAGTTAGGATCACAGGGAATCCTGTGTTCTAATGTCTTTGGGACTTTTGTGTTTTATTTTTATCGAGATATAATTGACATACAGCTCTGTATGAGTTTAAGACACAGAGCACAGTGACTTGATTTACCTAAATTGCATAATGATTACCACAATAAGTTTAATTAACATCCATCTCCTCATACGGGTATAAAAAAAATTTTTCTCCCTATGAAATCTTTTAAGATCTACTTTCTTAGCAACTTTCAAATACACCACACAGCAGTGTTAAATATAGTCATCTCATTGTACATTACATCCCCAGGACTTACTTATAACTGAAAGTGTGTACCTTTTGACCACCTTTACCCAATCCAACCCCCCCCATCTGCAATATATCAAATAAGATCACTAAAGTTATCAGAAGTGGGACTTCATCTTCCCATTAGGGAAAAATGAGCCAAAGGAGGCTTTGTTTTTAAGTACTGGATTCTGCTTTCCTATCTTATTTCTCTTTACAGCTTGGAGGATCGAAGAAAAAAACTTTAAACATTTTAATATTGATAACATTTGAATGAGCAAAGACAGATTTTCAAGATCCTGAAATTAGCCAAAGTCAAACGTTTGTAAAATACTATCCTCTCCTGGCTCAACCTCTAAATGTTAGTGAATGAAGACAGACCAGACCCTGGCAGAAGTGTAAGTAAGCTCTTATCTCTGAATGACTGTTAAAAGAGTTCAGGCTGGATTTGAATCACCTTTTCAGCATTTACTAGCTTGGTGACCTTGGGAAATACACCATTTTCTATGTCCAGGTGTCCCCATCCATAATTTAGAGCTAATAGTAACAATACATTCTGTGGTTTGGGGAGGATTGATTCGGATACTGGTTGAGAGGCATTTCGTATCTAGTAAGCATGTTTTTTATTAGCATTTGAATGTAGCAGGAAAGTCCCGTAAGTACTCACAAAGGGAGGACTTTCCCGTGGACCAAATTCCCCTGACTGCCAGTGCCCTGTAATGTAGCTAACCTAGTGGCGCCCAATGCAGGATGAGAGAATTCCTGATCCGAGGTCGTCTTTACCTGTCTCCAGCCAAATCAGAAAAATAAGAACAATTTAGTGAGGTTCTTTTTTTTCTTGAAGCTAAAGGGATTCGCTTTAAAGACCTTGTGCTTTTCTGGATGTTAAAATCTTTGATGAAACTTTGATGAAGATAAATTGTTGGATTTTTCTTTTAAAAGTGTTAGGCAAACCCGAAATTCCTGAAAAATCCCCAAATCCAGAATTGACCTCAAACCCCTTCTCCCTTTCAATGCCTCGCAGACCGGACAGACCCACCCAGCGGAGGTGATAAAGAGAGACACCCCGAAGTAGCTCCGCGCGCCCAGCGGACGGAACCGGATGCGGAGCGGAGGCGGCAGCAGGGGGCGGTGCCAGCAGAGGGAGGCGGGGCCCAGGCGGAACCCGCCCCTCAGAACGCTATCCTACCCGCCAACCGGCCGCGGCGCCTGGAGATCCAGCCAATCCTTAAAGCCTTTGGAAGCTCTCCGGTCGAACGGTACGAAGCTGAGCCAATGGGCGGCCGCGTTACAGGCTGCTGGACACCGAAGTGGCAAGTCCTACCCGTGTCTGTGGCTGGCAAAAGTGGGAGCCAGGTCGTGGCTGGCCGTGGTACCTCTGCGCCCGGGTCTACATCCGACTGAAAAATCCGCCCGCAGCCGACCCGGGCCTGGAGGGTGGGGCAGGCGGACAGCGGCAGAGATGGGTCCGCCCGGAGCCTGGGCGTTGGTAGCGGCCGAGGGCAGCTCGCCTTTTGTGAAGTCAACCGGTTCTCACTGCCTCTCAGGGTGCGGTGCCCAGATCGCCTGCATCACCATGGGGCGGGGGGAGCATTTCAAATGTGGACCTCGCAGCTCACCCTGGAGCCACTATGTCGGAAATCAAGCGGTGAGCCTTAGGTGATTGTTATGCGCTCTTACGTTTGAGTACAGGAAACGGTAATAGGGCGGGTCGACAGCTCCCTGATTTTGATAGTAGGAGCAGTGTGCTGGCTGTGTTCTCCAGATCTTTCTGCCAGCATCTTAAGGATTCACAACTTCGGGGTCTTGGTGAAATCATCTGTAGAATGAAATGATGCTCTCCGACCTACCTTCTTTTCATGGAGGTGAGGTGCTGATAAAAATTAAATAGAAGCCCAGTGGGCTATGGAAGCATATGGAAGATGGCATGAATATTTCTGAATTACTCATCCAGACTTACACTGAATTGATGGATGTAGTCTTCACACTATTTAATTATATCTATGGGATGCCTGCTGTGTACCCAGCACGGGAGTTGGTAGGAAAAATTTGAAGGGGATACAGATTGGAGACTGGGAGACCAAATAGGAGGACAGCTAGTCACCTGACTTTGAGGTATATGAGTCTGGTCTTCAGTAGTGACAATGGGAATAAGAAAGTGAGGTTGATAGAAAGAATGAGGAATTGAAAACTTGAGAGGGCAGCTCTTGAAACAGGGTATCCAAGTGGAAATGTCCTATGGGCAGTAAGAAATCTAGGTTGAAGTCCAGTTCTCACCAGAGATGATGACTTAGAGGTTTTCATAGATTATGAATAAAGCACAGAATATGATAAAACCCTTAGAATCAGGTGAGCATCCTGAGACAGGCAATGTGCTTTACATTTCTGCAGGATGGCCTTAAGGAGACCCCACAGTTAAGCCATGATGTCGAATCAGAGAAGGTGATCCAGTGTACAATTAAAGCTTATTTTTATTCATATTAGTGAAGGAAAATCCCAGACATTTCTTCACTGCTGACTCCTGCCCCAATCAGAGCCCATAGTCACAGGCGTCGGGGCTGTTCTGCAAATAGAGACTGAGGAAACCTCGAAAGACCTTGGGCTCAGTGAGGAGGGCTGACACTGCAGGATCTTCCCTCATGGCTGCCATCCAGAGCTTAAGTTCAAGAGTGTGGTCTGCACAACTGTGGGAAGGGAAAAGGATGAAGGCATGAGCTAGATTAACTAGGAAGGCATTACAAAGGCTCCTATATCATTATCACTCTGCAGTTTCCTTTTGTTTTCCTCTAAATCTTTTAAAATATTTCTCCAAAATGCACGTAATCAGACTATTAGATTTGGAAGACACTGTAGAGGTCCTTGTTTTATGGAAAAGGAATCTTAGAGTGAAGTGACTTGCTCAGCATGAGAATTTGTCCAGGCCGACTGATAACTTTTTAAAAGGAGAACATGAAAGACAACCATGAATGTTATATAGTTATTATTCTACAGCCAGATTATGACTAAAAGTAAACCTGAATACTCTAAGCCCTAAGGATTGAGAGTAAGCCAAGGTGGCTGCCAAACTTCAAAACATGGAGTTTGGAAAACAGCGTGGGAATCCTGCTGGTAAATGGGAGGTAGCATTGGTCATAGAATCCTGCATGACATGCTTATAAAAATGTACATCCTTATGGATTTTTAACTAGAAGGGAAGGGGTAAATTACTTTTAAAACATTTTACTACATGTCATAGAACTCTGTCCACCCCTCCCACACACACTCCAAGAATGGAGGAGGGTGGTGAGTATATATACTCCGGCCGGATAGTCCAAGACTCTCCTCCTGTCTGCCTGTTCCTATTCATAACCAGTTATATAAAATATTCTAATTTTTGTTCAGAAAAAAGGTCAATATACACTCTTCCAATTATCATTATCCTAAATTATGCACAAAATATTCAAATGTCTTACTCATTTAACTCCAGAACTTCCAGCCGTTCAAACCAGGGCCAGATGAGGTAATCAATCATAGAAACAGAATTGCCACCAAAGAAGGTTGTCTTCTTATTGGTAAGAACCTGGACATTAAACAGCATAAGAGTACTTGTTATTTGTGCATTTAGTAAGACGACTCATCAGAAATGATGGAGGCAAGTTAAGTAGAGCAAGTGAGAGCAGCAGCTTTTACCCTGACATATTCAAGCTGGCTTTTTGTTTGAATGTTAGAATCTCCAGGTTTGGGACGAAGCAAACAACCAATAAAATAAACTGGAAAATAGAGAAAAATAAAGCAAGCACCAGAATACAAGATCTTTGTAATGCATATACCCAACAAAGGACTGGTATTCAGAATATAGAGAGAACTCCTGGGAATAAGAAAAAAGGCAAACAACTCATTAGAAAACGGGACCAGACTTGAGCTTCACAAAAAAGGATATTCAAATGGCCAAAAACCATGTGAAAAGGTATTCAACTACATTAGTCATCAGGGAAATGCAAGTTAGAGCTAAAATGTCATACCACTCCACATCCATCATAATAGTTAAAATGAACAAGATAAAGTTAACAAGGGTGTGGAACCACCGCTGGTAGGAGGAGTACAAGCTGTTGCAACCAGGTTTTAACAGTATGTACTAAAGCTGAGTGCATGCATTCTCTAACCCAGGAATTCTACTCTATGGAAATGTGAACGTATGTTCACCAAAGGATAGGTGGAAGAATGTTTATCACAGCACAATTTGTAACAGCCCCATGTGTACTGTCCATCAGGAGTAAAATGGATAAACTGTGCTACAGTCATATGTCGAAACACAAAGGAAAGGAATGAACTACATACAACATGGAAGAATCTCACAAAGCTAATATTGTATGAAAGAAGCCAGACCCAAAAGAGTGCAGAATATATGACTGCATGTGTATGAAGTATAAAAACAGCCCAAACTAATGTTTCTTAATATGGATGCTGGTTCCATGACTATGTTCACTTGGTAAAAATTCATCAAGCTGTACCCATGCTTTGGGTACTTCTCTGTAATACTTCTATAAAAAACTGACTCAAAATACACTGGAAATAACTGGGTTAACTGTTAAACAGATGTCAAATAAAAGTATTTGAAAACCAAACACAAATACTATGTTTCTAAAATTCAAGAATATGCATTGGTGTTAATGGTTTTGCCAAAGTAGAGGAACGAATTAACACCAAACCAACTTACCTTTTATAAAACTTCCATAGTTTTCCTCAGGACTCATATAACATTCTGCATCGTAGATTGATGGCTTTTATCTACTGGTGTATTTGTCTTTTGTCTATGACCAAGCTAATCATCTGAAGAGAATAGACCATATCTTACTTTCTGCCTCCCACACTTTCCAGTAGAGTGCCTTGCAATTATTAGGCACTCTGAATTGTACAACAAATCAATGTTAACTGGGTCTGACCTTCAACTGTCGTGTCTGGTTATTATATTGTGTATAAATAAATTATGTATGGCAGTTTCAGTCAGAAGAAAATAACCCGCTCAGCAGCCTAAAACATGGAAATGGCGCTACTCACTTTAAGGCATGAGTTCTTAATCTGGAGTCTATGAAGGTAGATGGGAAAAAAATACGTATTTCCTCCCTTCCCCACTAACCCCAAATTTAGCAGGTATTTCCATTACGAAATAAACCACAGTAGGGTTAATCTTACATATTTTAATTTAAGCATTTAAAAATGCTGAGAAGGGCTTCATAGACTCTACTAGGTTGCTAAACACAAAAGAAGTCTTAATCTTCAAAGAAACAATATCCTACATGTATTCTCTGACCATAATGTAATTAAATTAGAAAATAGCAAAAAGTTTAGGAAACTTACAAGTACACTGATAAATAATAGCTAGGCAATGAGATAATCACAATGGAAACAGCAAAAAAAAAAAAAAAAAAAAAAAAAAAAAAAAAAGAAAAAGAGCAATGAAAGTCCTGCCTATTAAAACTTAATTGGATGCAACTAAGATGTTATTTAGAAGTAATGTATTGGTCATTAATGCACTATACAATCAAGAAAGACTGAAAGTAAGTGCATTAGCTACTGAACTGTGCTAGTTAGTAAAAGAGCAGAAACAGCCAAACCCTATCAAATGATTTCAGAGATTAGAAATACAGGGAAAGTAACCCAACTCATTTTATCAGGTTAGAATATCCTTGATACGAAAACAAAATAATAATCCAACCTCATTAATCATATGCAAATCCTTTAAGTATTAACTAGTTCTAGAGTAGATACAAAAATCCATTGGAAACAAGTAGGTTTTATCTCAGTAATGCTAGGATGGTTCAACACTAGAAAAATCTGTCAATAATACCATATTCATCAGATTAAAGGGAAAAAAACCCATGAACATCTCAATAGACGGAATAGATAGAAACAAAACATTCAACAAAATCACATTCATGACTTTTGTTAAAATTAGCAAACTAGTAACAACTTTCTTAATGAAAAAAAGTTCCAAAAAATCTACAACAAACTTAATACTGAAAATATTAGGATGCCTTCCCATACAAGGCAGGAACTATGTCCTCCCTCAGTAAAAACCCAAGGTTGAGAGTGAATGGAATGTCTCAAGACCAAGAGAAAGACTTGATCCAAAGGCCCAAATGGCAGCTCTGCCCCAAAGGAGGTAAAAACTCATCCAGGCTTTATGATTCATGACAAACTCTGTGGTGGGAAATGTTTATTATGTACTGTTAAGTAGAAAAAAGAACACAGCATGGTATCTATGCCCTGATTATGGTTAATTTTTTCCTTCTTCCTCCCTTCCTTCCTTTTTTCCTTCCTCCTTCCCCCCTTCATTCTTTCTGTTTTGTTTTAATATATGGACAAGGACTAGACACAGGCATGGAAAATGAAAAAAGGTGACAAATTGTGGAAATGTTAGTGCATTTTTTTCCTTGTTATTTTAATGTCAGTGTGACAAAAATGTTTTTAAAAGCAAGCCATGACAAAATATTTTTAGGTATTTTGGTTTGTATCTTAAACACAATAGCTTATAGCAATCTGACGTAACCTAAAATTCCTTATTTGGTGTTACTACGAATTGCCACAAAGTGATTTGGGAAAGGGAAGTATAAAGAATAGTGTAGAAGGAAGAAGAGGGTGGATACAGTGTATCATTTACTCTGACAAAAGCTGGGAGAAGAGATTACCTCCTCAAGCTTGCTGAATTCTTTCCGCAATTCTTCTTTTAGGCCAGAGCAGTCTTCCTCATTTTGTCTTCTCAGAAAGCTTGCTACCAAAGATGGAATCTAGAAAGAGAATAATTTCTCAGTTATCAGTGTGAGGCAAACTATACCGGCCCCCTCACAGAAAAGCATGATCAAACCCTCAGAGTCCCAGATCAGGGTGTTCTAGAAACCCGAAAGGTGCACCGATTTCTGAAACGTTCACAGAGATCGGGTACTGATCTTAGAAACGGTTGGGGGGCATAAGGTGCTGTTTGGTCAGGATTTATAATTTGCAAATAATAGAACCACTTTGGTGAGTTTGAGCCAAATAGGTCTTAAGAAGACACTGAGTGACTCAGAATTATTGAGAGGCTGAAAAAATAGGCTGGGGACTAAGCTGGAACATTGGGAAATCATGCTCAGAACTGACCCGACGGGAAGCGCCCGCTGCTGCCTGTGACCGGAGCACTGGGTGCCAACAGTTCATGCTGCTGCCAGACTTTAGACTCTGAGCTAACCACTGCCTCGAGCCCTGGAGCCGTCTCTGGTCTGGAATTTAATCCTGCAACTGCCACTGCTCCTGAAAGCCTGGAGCTCTGCCACTGGCCACTCTCACCAGCAGACCCAGGGCCCCACCCCAAGCCTGTCTCTCCCCATGGCTCATTTCCGAATCCAGCTCTATCATGGGCATTTCTGACAGAAGGAGCCGGGGTCCCAGGCATCTGCCCCAACCGCAAAGGGAGCTGGGGAAGAGACTCTGCTTTCTCCCTTGGGGAGGACGCGAGAAGGTTGTTCAAAAGGTGTGGTGTCAGATGCTTCCATGGTCGTGCTGGAGGGGTTTGTGTGTTTTAATACTTCAGTCTTTGGCATCATCTCATTGCAAGAGACGGAAGTCCGCCCATCCCAGTTTAAGTCAACAGGTGCTTATAAAAATACAGGAGTGTCCTGAAATCCCAGCCACGTCCATACAGCTTGCCCTCATTGGAACTGAAGGTTTGAAGGCACCACTTCTATCCACGGCTCCGTCTGGGCCTGCCTGGTTTTTTTATCCAGGCTTTTCCTTAAATGTCTGCTTCATACCATTCCTATATATCAAGTCCCTTGGCAATGCTCTTAATTTCTGCTTCCTTAAAAAAATTATTTTTGGAGGGTGCCTGAGTGGCTCAGTCAGTCAAGCATCTGCCTTCGGCTCAGGTCATGATCTCAGGGTCCTGGGATCAAGCCCTGAGTTGGCGGGCTCCCTGCTCAGCAGGGAGTCTGCTTCTCCCTCTCCCTCCGCCCCTCACCCCTGCTTGTGAATACCCTCTCTGTCTCAAATAAATAAATAAAATCTTTTTAAAAATTTATTTTTTGTATGCCTTTGGTTTGTTTAATCTCCAGTTTTATATATACATACACACACATACACACATCCCCAAAGCTTCAACACCTTTACTGTTAGTCTCTGTGTCTCAGTTTCAACATCTCAGGAGAGAAGATGATTGGGCTGGGGATGCAGGTAGGGGCATTTCTGGTTTGCCGAGCTATGGCCAGGAGGGTGGGGTCATATGGTACCTAAAGTCACCTCTTCCCTAAACGTGAGGTGGGAAGTAATGGTGGTCATCTCTCCAGCTCTTAGCTTATTTTCTTTTGAAACAATACAATGAATCTCTGTCTCTGTTTGTTTTTTTTTTTAAAGTAATCTCTACACCCAAGGTGGGGCTTGAACTCACAACCCCAAGGTCCAGAGTCACATACTGACTGAGCCAGCCAGATGCCCCTATAATGAATCTCTTGTTACTGTTTGTTTTAAGCCTCCAAAATCTTTCTTGTAATTGTCATTTTCCCTATCCATTACCTTCGACCGTGGCATCTGTGCTATTCTTTCCCTCTCGTTCTACCAAGCTAGATAACTCCCCCTTTCTTCCCCATTGGTTTCCCTTTGCAATTTCTCCTTACACAATATGTTCTCTCTGTAAGTTTCACCTTCTGGGTATTTCTTTAACCATTTAAAGAAGACAAGACATGCTGACCCATATCCTGACAAATAACAGGGCTACAGAGATAACCTGACACAGCTATTCTTGTTGTCCACTGTTGGGCATTTCTTTGTTAATACCAATTGTTTGAACTATCTACAACCTTGAGGCTGATTAATACACAAACAGTTCTTCTAGAATGCCATTTACTCAGTCAGTTGACAGCTCTCGCCAACACACAGGAGATGCCTGTTGCTAGACACTGTGGCTAGAACCACAAGAGACAACAAGGCATTTACCATGTGTCAGACTCTGCTCTAGGTGTTTTATATAAACTGATTTTTATCTGCAAGAAGGGAGCAATTATTACACTCCTTCCACAAGTGATGCTGAGGCACAGAGGTAAATCAGTAACTTGTTCAGAGTCACACAGCTAGGAAGTAGCAGGGCTAGTCACAGACCTAGGCAGTGAGCCAACAGTGATGGGAACATGGCCTCACCTGAAAGGAGCTCAGAGTCCTGGTACAACACAAGGCAAGAAGGTGGGCAGTCACTGACAGGGAGAAGTTAGCACCTGTGGGACCCCAGAGCTGGGTATGAACCCAGCCCGGACAAGCTTCTGGAAGGCAGCAGAAGCTGAGCAGCTACATGAAAGAGGACTTGGAGCTAACCAGGCAAACTGGCAAGGGGGAAGAGCCTTCCAGCAAGAGTTTAGGAGGAGGTGGTGAGTCTGGGAAAAGAAAACATTCAGCGGGCAGGAAAACTGTCTGAAGAGTGAAGAGGGCTGACTTTGGAGAAGCAAGGAGAAGCAGGAACCAGATGATGACAGGGCTTGCAGATACGAACACGGCTGTGTTTTCCTTTCCCACCTCACGGAATCATAAATGACAGCATTGATTTAGCTTAAAAAACAAAGTTTTTTTCAAACAGGAGCTGAGATTTCTTATACACACCTTCGAAAATAACTCGAACACCATCTTTTGGTAAGCTTTCTCATAGGGGTCGTCTGGCAACAGCTTCTTCCCGGGATAGGCTTCATCCAGGTACTCACAAGTGATGGCAGATTCGTAGATCAGTTGACCCTGACTGTTTTCCAGAACTGGCACCAGGCCAAAGGGATTCTTCTTAAAGAACCACTCAGGCTTATTTTTCAGGTTGATGTTGATGATTTCATGCCTGAAAGAGACACAGAAGACAATGAAGAGAGTAAAATTTTTTTTTTGTACTTCTGAGTAAATCCTCACTGGCCCTACCATCCACTCAGCGGATCAGACTCCAAATTTAGGATTCAACTCAGTCTTGATTCCTTTTCCCTTGCTCCCTCTTCCTCAAGCCCAGTGGATCACTAAGACCTTTCAGCTAGACCTCCACAGTAGTCTCCCACTGGCCTCTCTGCTTCCACTGTGCCCTCCCTGTATTTTCCACACACAGAAGCAAATTGGGTCGGGCCATCCTCCTGCTTGCAATCCAGTGATTGCTCCTCATTGCGATGAGGATAAAACCTAAACACCTCTTTAGCATGTGATCTGGCCCCTTCTTGTCACACCTGTTCCTAGGACTTGCCTTCTGGTCATTACAAGCTGGCCACACTGGCCTTTTTTACATTCCTTGAATTTGTCAAACAGGTTCTCACCTTAGAGCATTTTTAAAAATTTTATTTTGTTCATTTATTTATTTATTTAATTGTTATTTACTGCTCCTCCGCCGTCTCTGCCTGTCTTCTCAGGTCAGACACCGCATCCTCCTAGAGGCCCTCCCTGACCACCCTCCCTGAAGCTGCTGAGAGCCTTGACTGCATGATCGTCTTGTCTTACTTTCTTCATTGAGCTGATGAAATGTACCTGAAATTACACTGCTCGTTTATTTACATGTTTATTATGTCACCTCCCTAGAACATAAGCTCCATGAAGGCAGGGATTCTGTGTGCCTTGTTCATATTAATAAACGTATAAATGAGCGACATTTTAAATATAGATTTAAATGCTATGAAGACAATAAAAATTATTTCAGACAGAGGGCACTCAGTAAATATTTGCTGAATGAATGAATAAATAAGTAGAAATGCTTCAAGACTGTCAATAAGATACTTCACTTTGGGCTAAGAGGTATTCTAATTGTCAATTATATGAGGTAACTAACTGAATTGTATTCACCTACTATACGAGAATCAACATGATAAAATGCAATTCCTTTTGCTAAATTGAAAAGAAAGTTCCTCACTTTTACAAGAGTATTAAGGAATCCAAAATAATCCACCCATAAAATAAAGTTTCAGATTAAATGTCCACGTACTGATATTTTTTAAAATGTTACGTGGGTAAATCACACTAAGCAAGCCCAAAAGGAAGAAAACAGATGAAGTCCAAGCTTATTCAGACTGTAATTAGATCTAACTTGTTTCTTGCCTGAGAGATTGTACAGGAAACAAGAGAAAGGAAAGTTTCATAGAATTGTTAAAGCCAGTTCCATGTAATTGTCAAAGCTGGGTAACTGTTGAATAGAACAGGTTAGTTACTCGAAAATAATATACGCCAGGGGTGCCTGGGTGGCTCTGTCGGTTGAGCGTCTGCCTTCAGCTCAGGTCATGATCCCAGGGTCCTGGGATCGAGCCCCCATCAGGCTCCCTGCTCAGCAGGGAGGCTGCTTCTCTTTCTCCCTCTGCTGTTCCCCCTGCTTGTGCTCTCTCTCTCTCTGTCAAATAAATGAATAAAATCTTTAAAATAATAATAATAATAAAATAATAATAATATACGCCAACACCTACTTGCCCATCCCTCTCAGTAGTTAAAACACTGTTTAGTTTGAGGATTTAAATATTTAATCCCCAATGGAAACAGGAAGGGCTACACTGAACTCTAGAACATATTTCTGTATCAAGAGGTTCATGTGCTGACAAGTTATTGGACACTCAGGTATGAGCCGGCAAAAGAAATACAAGGCCAGCTCCCTGCCAAGGAATTATCAACATTTCTGAAATTTTATACCATGAAAACAAAAGGTAGATCCCCGGGCTTTTGTGATAAAGAAGGTTCTTAGAACACACATGCATTTGGTAACCTGACATTATGAGCCAAGAAGTCAACACACCTGCCACAACAAGTTGGAAGATGCACTTTTAAAGAAAACCATGCTTTGTTAGGTGATACCATGTAGCAAAAATCCAGCACCTCTCTAATGAAAGTCTTCTGGGCGGCCAACTAAAATCTGATCCCTGAATATAGAAGACCTCTGTTGTGTGCACTACCTGGCGGCTGTCACCATTCTTCACCCCCATACACACACTATTTGGTAAAATCAGTTCAATTTTCCTTTGGAAAACTGTCCCAGTAAATAAGGTAGGGTTGTTTTCAACCTAGAGTTCCAGAGGGGCCCAGAAACCAGGACTTTATGTCCCCCAATCCAACTGTGCCCTGCCTCTGTACTATTCAATTACATGAGCACAAGATACATCTTTTTTTAATCCTACCTGAATAAGATTACTCTTACTTGCAATAAAAGAATTTTAATACAGCAAAGGCTGCAGTATTTGGATAAAATATAATGTTCTGGATACATGTTACTAAATGTTGAGTATTTTGCTATGCGTTCAGAATCAGTTTCATCCAAATAAGATGCAAATCTTAGTGAAGTGATGGCTAATCCAAAAATAGGGGTTTTTTTCTTTAGAATGCATCTTACATTCCCGTCGGGAAAATTATTGTCTGCCTAATTCTCCCCCTAGAAGACTAAAGTTAGTTTATAAACCCTAAGCACATGGATGGAAAATTTGTTAAGAATGGGAGCTATGTTTTTTTGTTTGTTTGTTTTGTTTTAATAATAATTTTTTATTATGTTAGTCACCATACAGTACATCCCTAGTTTTTGATGTAAAGTTCCATGACTCATTACTTGCATATAACACCCAGTGCACCATGCAATACGTGCCCTCCTTAATACCCATCACCGGCCTATCCCATTCCCCCACCCCCCCTCCCCTCTGAAGCCCTCAGTTTGTTTCCCAGCATCCACAGTCTCTCATGGTTCACTCCCCCTTCTGTTTACCTCCCCTTCCTTCTTCCCTTTCTTCTCCTACCGATCTTCCTACTTCTTATGTTCCATAAATGAGTGAAACCACATGATAATTGTTTTTCTCTGCTTGACGTATTTCGCTTAGCATTATCTCTTCCAGTCCCGTCCATGTTGCTGCAAATGTTGTGAAATCATTCTTTTTGATGGCTGAGTAATATTCCATTGTATATATAGACCACATCTTCTTAATCCAGTCATCTGTTGAAGGGCATCTCGGCTCCTTCCACAATTTAGCTATGGTGGACAATGCTGCTATGAACATTGGGGTGCATATGGCCCTTCTCTTCACTACATCTGTATCTTTGGGGTAGAATGGGGTCTATGTTCTAAACTTCCTCACCACAGGTATCTAATGTCTGCTCAACAGATTCCAAAGGTCATGGGAAGGGAGGCAATGCCAAAGGATACATGGTGTCAGGAGCCAAGTGACTATCGCATATTCCCTATGGATAACCATTACGTCAAAAACCATTTGGTTTTTAATTTCAAAGAGGCTTCGCAGAAGACTGAATTTTTAATCATACACACTTTGACTCAACAACCCAACCTACAGAAGCATGTAGGGTACAGTCGACTCTGGACTCTGCCAGGAGGGTCAAGGCCCGGACTCTGTACCAGAGTAAATTATCAACTATTAGGGAAGGGACTACATAATCAGAACAACAGCAAACAGTATCACATAAAACAGACACGAATGCAGAAGTGGGGTGAAAGCAAAAGGACAGTGGACCAGGAATCAGTGATCTACCCGAGCTAAGAGAGCGGCTGCTGGTCATTACCTGTGATCTCCGCTATCAACCTTAAGAGAGCCTCAGCTTTTCAATTCCATAAAATGCTTAGGTTGATCGAAATGGGGTGTCCTGAACAGGTGTAATCCTTGGCACTCCTCCCACCCCTCACTCCGGGTAGTGGGTTCATAATTTGCTTTGTCCCCTCAAAAGTCTGAGAATAGTTTATTTTGCAGGAAAGGAAGCCCCTGGGGCTCCATCGGAGATTCCCACCGGGCCGCCCCCGCAGCAGCTGCCTGGGTCCTCACCTGATTCCCTTGGCCTTCAGGACCAGGCGTGTCCTCTGCGCGAACGGGCAGAACCTCATGCTGTAGACGCGGATCAGGCCCTCGGGGACCGGTCCCGGGGGCGCGCTTCCTGCGGGGGAGACGCGGAGGCGGTCACCGCCCGGAGAGCGGCGGGGACCCCCATCCTCCCGCCATCCCAGGGCCAGGCCGCGGAGAGGTTCCGCGCGCTGCGGCCCCGGCCCGATCCCCGCGGGTGGGGGAACCCCCCCCC
>NW_024426885.1:24488106-24502637 GCF_017311325.1 Ursus maritimus
CCCCCCCCCAGGTGGCTCTGGAGCAGCCACCCCAGGACACGGGGCTGGGAGTGGCCGAGGCTCCCCCATCTCTCGCAGCCGCCCGGCCTCACCCTTCCCTAGGCTCCTGGCCGACCCTCCGGACATCGCCGCGCAGCGCAGACCGAGCTCGCGTCCCGGGTTTGCAGGCGATTCAGGAAGTGGGTCGCCCCTCCCTCCGTCCTTTCCGCCTTCCTCCTCTCCGAAGTGCCTGCAGAGGTCGGCAGTCAGCTCGATGGGGCCTGCGTTCTCCCGCCCCGCGTGGTCCCAGGCGCTAAAAGAAAAGCGGCGCGCGGCGATCCGGGTGGGCGGCCCTGGCAGCCGCGCCCTGGTTTCCGTTCCCACTCTTGGCAAGGAGGGACGCGCCGCCCCTGTGGCCGAGAGCCTGCAGGGAAATCGCAGCCGAGACGCCCACCCGACGCGCCCTCCTCGGGCTGACCTTCCCGGTTTTGCCCGGCTGGCGCTAGAGCACCGCGGCTGCTTGTACTGTGCGGGCCAAGAGAGGCGCCCGCGTCCAGAGGCGCAGAAGAAGCTCGACGCCGTCAGGGCCAATCCCACTCCCAGAAGGATCGTTGTCTCCAGTCCCGCCTCCACGAGGGTGCACGCCTCACCCTGCCCCTGCCGCTGACCTCCCACACCCCTCACCCGGCTGCTTTCACGTGGCACCGGTCTGGTTGCAGTTTTCCTTCCGCCCCAAAGGCCCCCTGATTTCAAGGCTTGGAACCCCGGGCCCAGAGCTCGCTCACAGTTCAGAAATTACTTTGCAAAGATACCTGTCCATGGTCCGGTGCCAGGTCGCCCAGCCATCTGCACAGCTTTTTCCTTTCCTTGTCAGTATTAACTACTGTGACTACTGGGAGGGCCATTGTTCCCCACGTCACCCGTAGGATCCTTTTAATTTTAACCCAAAGGAAACCACACAAATGTGGATATTACTAACAGAATGGCAGTGCTGATTTCAAAAATCTATTAAATCTATTAAAAATCTATCGAAGGTTTGGATTTTGAAGCCCAGTAGGGACACAGGCTCAAAGTCCTGATAGCGAGCTGAGTACATTTCAACTGTAGATCTATGAAAAACGTCTGGCTAGAGCCACTGCTGAAACAGCCCCTTAACGGACTAGAGAGGAAGAGGCTCCAGGGTGCGTGGTATAGACACAGGAAAAGGGTAGTCAGTGTTTTCTCCCTCTGCCTAGATTTGAAAGCTGGTGGGTAATTCCTGCGCCATTTATTTGCTCAGGGCATTAGGGTCTGTTTTTATTTTTGATTAGTTCTGTTATGGGTGAGGCAGAGAAAGAGGTGATAAGCGCACCAATCATAGCCTTCCTGCCTGGGTTTGATCCTGACTCCACCCCTGTATTAGTTTGCAAGGGTTAGGTTACCAAAGTACCACAAATTCAGTGGCTTAGACAACAGAAATGTACTATCACAGTTCTGGAGGCCAGAAGTCTGAGATCAAAGTGTCAGCAGAATTGGTTTCTTCTGAAGACTGTGAGGGAGAATCTATTCCATGCCTCTCCCCTTGGTTCTGCTGGTTTCACTGGCCATCTTTGGCATCCTTGGCTTGTAGAAGCATCGCCCCATCTCTGGCTTCACCTTCACATGGCATCTTCCGTGTGTGCACGTGTATGCCCAAACTTCCCCTCTTTATAAGGACACTAGTCCTACTGGATTATATTATATTATATTATATTATATTATATTATATTACTTCAATATGACTTCATCTTAATTTAACTAATTACAGCTGTAATGAACCTGTTTCCAAATAAACTCATATTCTAAGGTACTGGAGGTTGGGGTTTCAACATATGGATTTATGAATTAATAATTCAATGTATGAATTTATTATGAAACCATATGAATTATAATAACCCCTTATTAACTGTGAGCAAGTTCCCTCTGTGTTTTAGTGCTCTCATCTGTAAAACGCAGTGGTAAAGACTTCCTGCCTCCCTTATAGAGTTTGAAGAAGTATTAAATTAGTAAATATACAGAAAGCACTTAGAACAGCTCTTGGCACAAAATAAATGTTAAATAAATGCTTATTATTACGGATACTAAATGAAAAAAATCAAGGCCCATATTTTGCTCAGGCCTTGCTCAACTCTTTTTTAGAACACTAACTTTTTAGAAGATCTTTAAGCACATTTATGATATCATGCAAATTAACCCTGCAAATTTAAATCTCTAATTGGCTAACCTAAAAATTTGAGGTCAAGGCATTATTTGAACACTTATACTTGTAATGGCCTGTCCCCTAATTAGTCTGATTAGTGTAACATTTCGTTGTAATAATTTAAAAGATCCAATTCAACAATAAAGTAAAAGGTTAATTGCTCAAAGGAAGAGATTGAAAAGAAGCTATATTGTCCCAGGAAACTACTGTCCTATAGTACTGCTGTGAATTATAGTGGATCAACTCCAAGCCCTTTGTGTTTGTGTATATAATGTCACCATCTGAATACACACTGCTGTTAGCCATAGGTGAAAGGGCACGGTATTTCAGATTTTTAGAACCATAATTGTCAATAATTAACCTGAGGGGGCTAACATGAAGTGATCCTGTTGGTTAAAGATTTAGAGTTGGAGTTCCCAGTGATAAGAAACGGTTTTCTTTTCTTTCTTTCTTTCTTTTTTTTTTTTTAAGAGCGAGGGAGAGAGAGATCTCCATCACAAGATGTGGGGGAGGGGCAGAGAGAGCCAGATGTGGGACAGCATCCCAGGACTCCAAGATCACGACCTGAGCTGAAGGCAGACGCTTAACCGACTAAGCCACCCAGGTGCCCAAGAAACAGTTTTCTACCTTCCAGGTATCACCTGTCTTTATTGACTATATACACCACTTGATACAAAATTCTTTAAGGATTTTTTAGGAATGTAACTTGGTTTTGTTTGTCTTTTGTTTGGTTTCAAGTTTTATTTAAATTCTAGGTAGTTAGCATATAGTGTAATATAGGTTTCAGGAGTAGAATTCAGTGATTCATCACTTACATATAACACCCGGTGCTCATCATAACAAGTGTCCTTAATAGTAGTCACCCATTTAGCCCATCCCCCACCCACCTCCCTCCATGAACCCTCAGTTTGTTCACTATAGTTAAGAGTCTCTTATGGTTTGCTCCCTCTCTTTTCTTTTACTCCTTCCCCTACGTTCATCTGTTTTGTTTCTTAAATTCCACATATGAGTGAAATCATATGGTATTTGTTTTTCTCTATTTCACTTAGCATAATACACTCTAGCTCTATCCATGTCATTGCAAATGGCAAGATTTCATTCTTTTTGATGGCTGAGTAATATTCTTTATCCATTCATCAATCAATGGACATTTGGGCTCTTTCCATAATTTGGCTATTGTCCATAATGCTGCTATAAATATCAGGAATGTAATTTGAATAATTTTATACTTGTTAGTATATGATCAATTGAAATTAATAAGGTATTTTTATAAAATGAGTTAGGAACATTGAAACTCAAATGAAGTGTTTCATTCTTGTTATTATTTTAATTAGTTATATTTAAATTTTCTTTAAAAATTGGGAGCCCCTGTCTTCTTACAAAATTAACATTCTATGACAGTCCATAGCAGCCTTCATCAAAGAGATTCCATGGAAAAATACAGGCTGAATGACTGAGTGAAAGATTTAATAGGGCCCAGACGAGGTCAAGTGAAAAAAAATATCATTATAATCTTCACAAGAAGAAGCCATATAGGAATAAAGAAAGGAGATTGAATAGCCAAAAAAAAAAAGGAAGGGGGATAGTAAAAGTACAGTGAGAGTACAATGAATAAATAATTTGTGGTGTATTCATATATTCATATAATGGCCAACTATCCAGCAATGAAAACTAATAAACTATAGCTGAAGCTATGAACATAAATGCATCTCAAAAGGATAAGTTCGAGTCATAAAAGCAAGTCACAACATGATACATATGGCGTGACTACCTATAGTAACTTTAAAAACATGCAAAATGAGGGGTGGTGGGTGGCCGAGTCAGTTAAGTGTCTGACTCTTGATCTCAGCTCAGGTTTTGATCTCAGGGTTGTGAGTTCAAGCCCTGCATTGGGCTCCATGCTGGGCAAGGAGCCTACTTAAACAAACAAACAAACAAACACCATGCAGAATGAAACCATGTCAGTTATGGCACATGTATATATGGTGGAATTAAAAACAAGGAGCAATAAACAGAATTCAGAAGAGTGAATACCTTTGGGGCAAGGAAGAGAAAGAAAAAGAGAAGGCACGTGGCATGGTGGGGTGCTTCCAGAATATTGGTTATGTTCCATTTCTTATGTGGGAAGGTGGCTTCTGGACAATGGAATTGAGGTAGGAAAGGATGAGATGAGAAGAAATGAGATGGAGACTGTCTTCATTTGAAAACCTTTCCGTATAGTCTGAGTTATTGCTATATGCTGTATCTCAAAAAAATTTTTTTTAATTTGAGAAACTGATTTTGAAAAGAACAGGTGAAAAACAAAGACAAAAAAACAACCGAGCTACTGTTAAAAGGGATTGCAGGGAAGAAAAATTTGCCACCCCAAAATGTGTTTCTTTAGCATGTGGATTTTAGGCTAATTATTTTTAAGAAACAAAAAGCTCAAAAGGGCTGGATTGTAAAAGTGAACGAGTTGTAAGAAAACCTAAACTCATGTCACTTATATTTTCTTTTTTATACTTCCACAAGAGTAATATAGGATACAAATCTATCTCTAAATATGTTTCAGTTCTTTTATTTATTTTTTTAAAGATTTAGAAAGAGAGAGAGAGAGCGCATGTGCACAAGTGGGGGAGGGGCAGGGGGAGAGAGAAAGAAGTAGACTCCCTGCTGAGCATGGAGCCCAATGTGGGGCTCAATCCCACAACACTGAGATCATGACCTGAGCCAAAATCAAGAGTTGGACGCTTAAGCTTAAGCAACTTAGCTACCCAGGGGGCCCAATAAGTTTCAGTTCTTTTATGATAAAAAATCTACCTAAGTTTTAAAGAGCACTTTCAATAAGTATAAAATAAAAATTCTGAGTGATGAGAAAGGAATGTTTTGTAATTTTTTGGTAGCTTTTCCCCTTATTATTTTATCTGAGATTTGATGAAATCTAGTATGTCTTGCTCACAGTTACCTCTAAAGTACTTACTGACTTTTTTAAAAGAAAAAAATGCATTTTAAAGTGATCAAATATAAACACACACACACACACACACACACACACACACACCTGAAACATTATTTACCCTACCATGTGGGATGCTTCTGAAGTTTTCTGTTCAATGTTCTTTCATTTTAAAAAAATTTTTCGTTACAACTTAGTAAACAGATCATACAAATTCCTGGAACACAAACATGTGCTACTAGTACTAATGAACAATTTAAGGGAACTTGATAATCTTCCTTCTTAGAGTTAGCCCACCAGGCATTGCATGCCCTCAGTGTGCATGTAAATCACCTTCCTTCCCAAGCTCAATAGCTGAGGGAAATTACTCGCAACCATGTAACAGGACCACATGCCTATAGTGTACATTTTACATAAAGTCATCTTTAGGTATATTATTTCATTTACACTTCATAAATAATTTGTGAATATAGGCAAGGAAAATACCAGATTCACTTTACAGCCGATGAAGTTAAATTTCAGAAATTTTCACCTTTTCCAGTTATCGCAAATCCAGTTGAGAAGTAAGAATAAAAACATGAACTTTTAGGCTGGGGGCTCTTTTCCCTAAATCACATAGCCTCTGAGAGTATAATCGGAACTCAAATGTGTAATTTCACCACTTCATCTTCACTTTCTTACTGTGGACTCAAGATTTGTTATAGAATACAATGAAGCATCCGATCCCAGACTTGTCGTGCCGGGTTTCTACCAGTAAAAACATAGGGCTGCAGGGGCGCCTGGGTGGCACAGTGGTTGAGCGTCTGCCTTCGGCTCAGGGCGTGATTCTGGCGTTATGGGATCGAGCCCCACATCAGGCTCCTCCGCTATGAGCCTGCTTCTTCCTCTCCCACTCCCTCTGTTTATGGTCCCTCTCTCGCTGGCTGTCTCTCTCTCTCTGTCAGATAAAATCTTTAAAAAAAAAACATATGGCTGCAGAATGTGTTTTTTAGGAAGCAGTGTTTCCTTGCTTCTAGTTTAAGGGAGCACGAGTATGAAAGACGCTATGGGCAAAGAAAATAGAAGGAAAGTCAGATGAAAGGATATAAAATGGAATGTATTGATGGATTTTAGTGCTTTTAAGCTTTCCTTTTGTAGGAAGGTTCAATGGAGAATTTAATGTGGATGAACCTTGAAGCTTTTTAAGAGGACAAATTTTGAATATGTAATGATGGTGAACCATGGTCTTCAAAAACTTGGTATTTACTGCTCTCCTAAAGCGTTATTTTAAGTGGTATTTATGGCACAATGCAAATTGATTTGTTTTTGTCTATTTATTAATGGCCTTTGGATGTCTTTAAATGAAGTCCATGCTAGAATCCATTGATAGTGTGTGTTCTGCAAAATTGCGGGAGAATCTAAGACCCTAGGCGACCTCAGAAGCCTTGCCCCACCCATACCAATGCTCTCCACAACCAGGTACTTTCCGCAGGGGTAACTTCCCGACTTTTTGTTACACTTTTGTTGTTGTTGTTGTTGTTGTTGTTGTTGTCGTCGTCATATTTCTTATAAATTCCACTGTGTTTCTTTTTCATCATCTCCTACAATGTTTTTCTCCCACATTATTTTATCTTTCACTACATAGTTTGTCAAACATATGTGACATAGTACCATCCACACACACTGCAAGGAGTGCCCCCTGCCAGGGACCCCATGCTTTAGCGGGCCCACGTCTCTGTGGTGCAGGATACAGTGCTCAACATTCCCCCAGAACCATGGCGACCCTAAAGATCTACCGTGGTGACTAACCCTCTTCCTGCCCCGGATTTCTCCGCTGTGGCCCCCGGTCCCGGAAACCAGACTCCTTACTGTGTTTGACCCCTGGAAGGCCTGTGTAATGTACTTCTGCTGACATCAGAGGCAGAAACTATTCAGGGACTGTAGGGGAGATCTGAGTGGCAGCAATGCTTGGATAAGAGAAAAGACAGATTAATAAATTTATCTAGTCGTTTTTGAGAGTATGAAAGCATCACTGCTCTCCTTACTAAGTACCCTTTCCCAGTAGAATCAAGTAACTATTTTCTTACTTCTCTTTGGGCTCCAATGTGTGGTTCCAGGGGTTCTCATGAATTAGTGCGGCATTAGCAATAGTAACACATGAGACTGAGGAATATTTTACAATATAATACAAAGCTTATAATGCCTACATTTATTTATGTACATAGGTCTAGGTGAAACATGTTGAAGCCTGACACTAATTCTTTACTTTGACTAGATGGACATTGAACATTAGAATGACAATTTTTGATATGAAATATTTTAAAAGATTTAATTAAAATAAAAAATGAAACAACAATTTTGGCTTTATTTAAAAATTCTGATTTGAATTTTTAATTTTCATTCTTGTGATTTGTATATTGACTTTTAAACTTTAATAAATCATTTAAAATACTTGGATAAATGGCTTACAGGTGTCTATTTATATTCTTGCCTTGGAATTCAGGGTGGGTCTGATGTGATAATCTCCCCTCTCCCCTTTAAACTAACTAAATTTCTCAGTCATCTTTAAAACATTGTCTAACACTGTATATCCAGTATATTATTTACTTAGACGTTGGTTGCAAATCCTTTCCACGTTTCAACCAAGTGTAGTTATTTTAGTATCAAGATCAAGGAAGCAAGTGGGGACAAGAAATGTAATAAAAAAGGTATGTTCTACATACACTATAAAAATATTTGAAATGTGAAAGCAAAGCCCAAAAATGTTAGATTAAATGCACAAAATAATAACATTCAGCCATTTTTACTAATTGTCCCAGAATTTCCATAAAATGTAACCTCGTCCCATATTCTTTTTTTTTTTTTTAAGATTTTGTTTATTTTTGTGACACAGAGACAGCCAGCGAGAGAGGGAACACAAGCAGGGGGAGTGGGAGAGGAAGAGCAGGCTCCCAGCAGAGGAGCCTGATGTGGGGCTCGATCCCAGAATGCCAGGATCACGCCCTGAGCCAAAGCCAAAGGCAGCCGCTTAAGGGCTGCGTTACCCAGGCGCCCCACCCGTATTCTTTATTCTAAAACTTCTGGGAATTATGAAGGATTCCCTATTTTTCCTCTTCTTCCAAAAAAAAAATGCTCGATTTAAATTAAATGCCCAGTTTGACTTAAAATTTCAAGTCTGCACATCTCTGGAAAGAAAGGCTCTTTAAGACAATTAAAACTACCTGGGCTCAAATCCATTTGAGATTGTGATACCCTGTGCAAAATTCTTAACTTTTCTGAGATTCAATTTTCCTGTCTATGCAGTAGGGATAAAATAAGACATGTTTCATAAATGTGTAGCAGACACAGAGAAGCGGCATAAGACTCAGCTGTTATTATAGCTGAGCAGAGGGGAAATCTGTGCAGAGCTAAATATGCCAGCTTGAGTTACATACTTCAACTCTCTGAGCCCCAGTTTCCTCTGTACTGTGGTTGTTGGGAGAATCCAGATTTTATTAAGTTCGCAACACAGAGTAGGAGCTCAATAAATTGTGGTTTATTATCATCCACTACTATAAAATGGGCCAACTGCCAAAGAATAGGAAGGTACTGCCTACTGCAAATGGTGATTCCTTTACCTTAAAAACCCTCATTATTTACATTTCTTTTTACCCAGAGAAACAATGCTCACTTCTTGGTTTTTCGACTTTTCTTATAAACATTGCTACCTTTCACAAAAAGCAAATAATTAGGCAATACACTAGAGGTCATTTATTCATCTACTTAATGAAATGCTTTCCAGTATGCCATATAATCTTTTTCCATGTTTAAATGGTCCTAGACAACCTAGTTAATGGGTGAAAAACTTAGTGAAAATTCATCTTTCAGACGTCATGGAGTTTGGCTTGGACCAGAGAGAAGCCAGGAGTGAAATAATTTCTTAGTGGGACATAAGCATTTTTTTTTTTTTTTTTGGTTCCGTGGCTGGTTATGGACAGGTTTTGGCTTTAGGGTTCAATGAACTTGAATTGACCATTGCTCTTGGGGGGCATTGAGCGGAGTTCTCCTACAAAGGTATAAAACCTAATGTTGAGGGACGCCTGGGTGGCGCAGTCATTAAGCGTCTACCTTTGGCCAGGGCGTGATCCTGGCATTATGGGATAGAGCCCCATGTCAGGCTCCTCTGCTATGAGCCTGCTTCTTCCTCTCTCACTCCTGCTGATTGTGTTCCCTCGCTCTCTGGCTGTCTCTATCTCTGTCAAATAAATAAATAAAATCTTTTAAAAAAATTAAAAAAAATAAAACCTAATGTTGAGAATAAGGCTTATTCTGTCCAGGGCTGGTCTAACAGTGGTAGGGTGGAGATTTGCAAGGAGAAAGGGAGTTGAGAGTGGTAGATTGTGTTTAGGGGGGTTGGGTGCTTCCCCCAAATGGTGGAGCATACTGGTTATCACCTTAAGAGGTTTAGGGCTGCTCCTTTGGGTCACTGACTAGAGAAAGAACCTGTTTCTAGAGAACGCTTTTGTTTCTACTCTCTGTAAATCTGTCAGAGTGAGCACTGGAACAGATTTTCCTGAACTATCCCTGCCAGTCCATCCTCTGATATGATCTATATTTCCCCCTCCAGACTAAGGCCACTCATCTTCCTGTAACTGGCATGGTGCCGAGATCAGGGCACCTCCTCCCTGATATCAACAATAGATAGCCCAGAAACCCAGCTGGAGACCTTTTCATTTAAACCCCAGTCAGTGTTTCCCGATGTAAGATAGCCGTAAGATGCCTTTTTCAATTTGATTCCATTCAGTTCCTCTTTTGCTCTAGCACTGGGCAAGTGCAGGTTTCCAGGATCATGGCTGATGCCAGCCTGGTCAGTATGTCTTTTCCGGAGTACACACTTCCGGCCTACCTTATATCCTCTACCTATCACTTACCCTGGGAGCAGTGGCAGGATTTGCCTCATTACATTCTTCTTTGCTGTTGGCTTTAAGATGCTCAGGTTGTGGTTAAAGGTATGTTTGGAGGGAGGGCTTATTCAAAACACAAATGAGCCAACCAGTGAGGGAGTGGAACAGAACTGCCCAGGGTTTAGGAAGTACCAGAGGGGAAAGCTTGCCTTTTTTCATGCCACTTCTCCCTGTGACTCAGAAATGTGGGATTTTGTCAGGCAATTCTGTGCAGTTCTTCAACACTAAGCGCTGTGTGTGTTGGGCCCTTACATTTCAGGAAAAAAAATTCTTTAGAGCAGAAACACATGTCTCCATTCCTTCTTCACCCTGTCTTAGTGAAGGGCACCACTATCTCTGACAGATAATCAGATATCCAAAACCATCCTTGATTCTTCCTTCTCGTTTATCCCTCTTTATCAACCTACCACTAAATCCTATAGATTTTCACCTTCTTTTTTTTTTTAAGATTTTATTTATTTATTTGACAGAGATAGAGACAGCCAGCGAGAGAGGGAACACAAGCAGGGGGAGTGGGAGAGTAAGAAGCAGGCTCATAGCGGAGGAGCCTGATGTGGGGCTCGATCCCATAACGCTGGGATCACGCCCTGAGCCGAAGGCAGACGCTTAACCGCTGTGCCACCCAGGCGCCCCAGATTTTCACCTTCTAAAATAATTTTTAATACATTAACTGATCAGTGGTTTTCAACTAAGGGTGATTTTGCCCCCAATGGATGATTGACAATGTCCATGGACATTTTTTATTATCCCAGCTGTGGAGGTTCTACTGCAGGGATGCTGCTAAACATCCTGCATGGGACTCCCACCAACCCTCCAACCCAGATCCAAATGCCAGTAGTGGTAAGCTTGAAAACCCTGCCTTGCTTGCCTTGTTAGGACCATGAAATGGGCTCCTAACAGATCTTCCTATTTCTATTTTCCCTACTCTCCTAGCCAGTTGGTAATCTTCCTGCAGCCAGAATCTTTTATAGACAGATTTGATCATGACATTTTCCTGCTTAATTATGTAATGTGTTTGCATTGGCTCTTGGGAGGAAAACCAGAATTCTCAACTTGGCCTTTACCTGACCCTTGGCTACTTCTCTAGCCTCATCTTCAGTATTTTCTTCTCATCTCCCTCTGCTTCAATCACACTACCCTTCCCAGTTCATCCAATCTGTTGTCCTGTCTTAACACCTTTACAAAAAGTGTCCTCTGCCCAGCCTACTCCCCTGACCCCTGCCAGCCCCAACAATCTCTCTTCATCCTGCTCTCAGTGAAAATGGCACATACACACAGAAATCATCTCTGACTACCCATCCAGCTAGGGGAGGACTGATATAGGAAAGATGTTGGGGTTCAGAGCTGATGGCCAAGAAAGAATCCTTGAGACATCTTTGGTGCAAAAGGTGTTTTTATCAAAGCACAGGGTCTGGACCTGTGGGCAGAAAGAGCTTCGTGAGGAGTGGCCAATTATATATTTTCAAGTCCGGAGGGGGTTAGGGATAGTGAAAGTCTCTAAAGAATTTGGAAGCAAGGTTTCCAGGACCTTGAGGGGGCTAGCTATTGTTAGGAAAAGGTCATTTATTATTGTCCAATAAAACTTTAGTCATGAGACCCTTCGGGTGTATATCAGTGGGTCATATGCTTGGGGAATGATTGCCAACACCTAACTCTGGGGGTAAAGATAAAGGAAATTTCCAAAGGAATTTTTATATATTAAAGCAGACTTACAAGATCCGGGGGTCAGGCTACGATTGCCTTTTGCCCTTAGCAAAGTACTCACATCCAGGCAGCTGAGTTCCTAGAAGAATGTCACTCTGCCTGTTTCAAGGACTTGTCAGTGGACCATAAGTAGTAAGGAAATTTGATTTTTCTGTTGCCTTTTTTCCCCACATCAAAGACCTGAACATAAACATTTACTAACAATATCATGCTCCTCTTCTTTTTAGTTCAATCTATAATTCTGTATTTGTGAAGTGAAGTGGATGTCAATCCTCCCCTTCCTGGACTCCACCAGTCTCTAAGTTCCAAGAAGGAAGAGATTTTATCTGTTTCGCTCATTATTTTGTTTCTAGTGACTAGATCAAGGCATGGGAGATACTCAGTAAATATTGGTGAACGAAAAGAAGGAGAAAAAGTGGCAAGACAAGTAAGAGAGACCTAAAGAAGAGAAGGGGAGGGAAGGGAAGAGAAGAATGTAAGGGAGGAGGGGAGAAGGAAAGGGAGAGAGGGAACAGACGGTATGAGGGGGAAGGGAAGAAACAAGATGTTGACCTTTCAGTCAGGTTATTCCTGAAGCTGTCTGCCTCCTTGAAGCAGCTGAGGGCCCATTTGAGAGTAATATAGTAATTAACGGCTTGGCGCTCTAGATGTAGGTGACGCCTGGCTTTACGTTCCACTCAACTTTGCAGCCTGAGGCAAGTTGCTTCTCTCCATTTCCCTTTGCTTATCTGTGAAATGGAGCTGATGGGTGATTTGAAGCTTAAAGGAAATAATGTCTGCGTGGCGCCTGGAACAATGTCTGGCGAGGTAAGCCCACAATATTAACCTGTGCTACTGATATTATTAATATTGTAAATATTTGCCCCGGGCTAGGCGGTCCAGCACCCACTCCGAGGGGCCCGCCCCTCGTTTCGCTCACCGCTCTCCCATTGGCTAAGGCGCGGCAGCACTTCCACCAATCCCTAGCCTCGAGACGGAGCAAGTCTACAGGACAGAACCAATGGGAGCAGGGGTTATAGTCTCCTAGATACTGTGGTACAAGCGGACGCTTTGCGGGCGGCGCGGCGGGACCTCGGAGTAACGGCTGCAGACCCGAGCCGGGCTCGGGCATTTCCTGCCCGGGACCTGGCTGAGAGAAACACGGCTCATGGCGCAAGGCCGGGAGCGCGAAGAGAACGTCTATGGCACAGCCGGCGCGTCCCTCTCCGTGAGGTGCGGGGTCCACCGCCCAGCGACTGACTTGGGTCTCCCAGAAACTTCCTTCTGACCTAATCTCCTCCCTGCCTTCTTCTTCCTCCTATTCTTTAGACCTGCGCTCCCAACTTGGACCTCTTCTTTACCCCCCAACGCTTTCCTGCAGACTTCCCTCTGTGACCTCGTTTCCCTCCCCCATCCCCCTATTCAGTGACCACATCTCCAGCTGTTTGCACAACCACCACCCCTCCCCCATTTTCTGCGACCCTACCCCTCTCTCACGTACCCACAATTGCTCTCCTCCTCTCCTCATTTCTGCCTTCTCTTTCTGGCTCAGTACTCCGTTTTCCCTGACCTTTCATACATTACCTACCCCCCCACCCCCAACATACACCCATTCTGCCATCCTGTCCTTGTCATCTTTGGTGACACCCCCCCCCCCAAGTTAGGGCCGTCTATCCCTTCCTTCTAACTACTGTCCGCTAACTTTGGAATTATTTGCACTTTTAGTGGTCTTTGAAAAGCATAAAGAGCTGCACAGATAAAAAGGGTATTTCTTTGCTTCCACATTTTAGGGTTTTTTACAGTATCTTCCACCGGTCCCGCCTCTACTCTCCAGGCTCTGGAAGTCTCTCACCAAACTAGTGCCCTCTTTCCTTCCCCACCGTCTTTAAGCATAAATTTAGTATTTTTTAATAATAATTTTTTATTATGTTATGTTAGTCACCATATAGTACATCCCAAGTTTTTGATGTAAAGTTCCATGATTCATTACTTGGGTATAACACCCAGTGCATCATGCAATACGTTTCCTCCTTAATACCCATCACTAGCCTATCCCATTCCCCCACCCACCTCCCCTCTAAAGCCCTCAGTTTGTGTCTCAGAGATCATAGTCTCTCATGCTTCATTCCCCCTTCTGATTACCCCCCTTTCTTTATCCCTTTCATCTCCTACCAATCTTCCTAGTTCTTATGTTCCATAGATGAGAGAAACCATATAATTGTCTTTCTCTGCTTGACTTATTTCACTTAGCATTATCTCCTCCAGTGCTGTCCATGTTGCAGCAAATGTTGTGATATCATTCTTTTTGATCACTGAGTAATATTTCATTGTATATATGGACCACATATTCTTAATCCAGTCATCTGTTGAAGGGCATCTCGGCTCTTTCCATGATTTAGCTATTGTGGACAATGCTGCTATGAACATTGGGGTGCATATGGCCCTTCTTTTCACTATGTCTGTATCTTTGGGATAAATACCCAATAGTGCAATGGCTGGATCATAGGGTAGCTCAATTTTTAACTTTTTAAGGAACCTCCACATTGTTTTCCAAAGTGGCTGTACCAACTTGCGTTCCCACCAACAATGTAAGAGGGATCCCCTTTCTCCACATCCTCTCCAACATTTGCTGTTTCTTGCCTTGTCAATTTTTGCCATTCTAACTGGCGTAAGGTGGTATCTCAATGTGGTTTTGATTTGAATTTCCCTGATGGCTAATGATTTTGAACATTTTTTCATGTGTCTGTTAGTCATTTGTATGTTTTCACTGGAAAAGCGTCTGTTCATATCTTCT